>NC_136016.1:24649214-24726714 GCF_048128805.1 Centroberyx gerrardi
TCTGACTTTCTATTTAGATTTTTGTTTTTCTCTTTATCTGTACTGTATGTGTCTGTCTGTCTGTCTGTCTGTCTGCAGCTTCACATATCTGTCCATTTGTCTGTCTGCCTGTCTGCGTGCTCATCCAACACACACACACACACACACACACACACACACACACACACACAGATATATACAGTGAGAACAGGTGATTTGTCAGTGAAGAGAGATTCTATTTCAAGATCATTACTGGAACCCTTCTGTCTGTCTGGCCGTCTGTCCAGTGTGTGTGTGTGTGTGTGTGTGTGTGTGTGTCTGTGTTTGCTCCAAGGACAGAAACATAGATCTGCAGTTTCGCTGCTTTGTGCAGCCTGAGAGAAACTAGACACCTGCTATTTCTATCACACACACACACACACACACACACACACACACACACGGATGAGTGACACCTCGGACAGTGAGCAAACCTTTCCTGCAGATGAAACTGAAGTTGAACAACATTAAACTGTTGTTGTAAAGTATTGTTCTTTGCCGCACACCAAGTTTAGAAAAAGTTCCTTTATTTTACATGAGATAAAAAGTTTAGGAGTAAATGCATGAGGTCAGTTTAGGGCCAAAAAGTCTGAAAGCAAAAAAAAAAAACATAAATGTGAAACCAAACCCGAAAAAAGAAAACTAAACCATAAATGAGACGAGAAAACTAAACCGGTTTTCTCGTTTACGGGTTTGGTTTCACATTTACGGTTTGTTTGTTTTTTTGCTTTCAGTCTTTTTGGCCCTAAATTGACCTCATACATTCACTCCTAAACTTTTTATCTCAAGCAACTCTAAAAAAAAACATTTTTCAGAAGTGCAGGGGTTTATCAACTTTTAAATATTAAAACCACTTTCAGGATTTTAGGATTTTTTTTTTAACAGCGAACTCGACTGTTGGTTCGTCCGGTAGAAACGGCGCTGCGGCGTTTAATGAACCGACGTGGACGGAAATTTAGGGTAAAAGTTTGGTATCTGGGATGTAGATGAAGAGAAGCCCCGCCCACACTGACTCAGGACATCCACATCTGTCGTCACAGGCTTAGGAAGAAGAAGAAGAAGTAATTGATGAGTCATTGGTATTGATCAAGAACACTATCAACCCCTCGAGATAAATTCCATCGTCAGTTTGTGTTACGGGTCAGGAGAAATCTCACTTACTGCCCCTTTAACTCACCTTCTCGCCTCTCTAATCGTGTCTCTCCCCTGTGTTTTGTTCTCGGTCCAGATGAAGCTGCCGGTGCTGCTGCTCGGCCGCTCCGCCGACCTGCGGCCCGGTGAGTTCGTGGTCGCCATCGGCAGCCCGTTCTCCCTGCAGAACACTGTCACCACCGGCATCGTCAGCACCACCCAGAGAGGAGGCAAGGAGCTCGGCCTGCGCAACTCCGACATGGACTACATCCAGACCGACGCCATCATCAACGTGAGTCCACAGACAGACAGACAGACAGGCTCACAGACAGACAGACAGACAGACAGACAGACAGACAGACAGACAGAACATCTACATCTTACGGAAGCCCAGAAGGGACAAAGTGGGGAAAGAAGACTGTGGGTAGAATAACAGGATTTTCAGTGGCTTTCACATGGTCTTGCAATAATTCTGATTTCCCCACAAAAGTAATTTCTCCAAAATTAAACATGACATGACCTAAATTGTTTGCATGTATACACGTATAATAACTATGTGTGTGTTTGACTTTATATACAGGTCAGTAAAATATAATTTCAGGATGTGTCTAGACTATTTTGATGTCTATTCACCAGGACTTCAGTGCCTGAGTCCGGTCTCAAGAGTTTTGGATCTGTTTTGTTCTCGACCACGATTAGGTGTCGATTCAGCTTTTTCCTGATTAGTCAAACTCTGCACTGATTAGTTGCATGCTGAAGGCGATTGAGAGGGAAAACTATTGAGAAGAAAGAAAACTATTGAGAAGAAACAATAAGGCAAGCATGTTGGAAGTCTAGATGTTGAAGTCTAGATGTTGAAGTCTAGATGTTGAAGTCTAGATGTTGGATGTCTAGATGTTGAAGTCTAGATGTTGGATGTCTAGATGTTGAAGTCTAGATGTTGGATGTCTAGATGTTGAAGTCTAGATGTTGGATGTCTAGATGTTGAAGTCTAGATGTTGGAAGTCTAGATGTTGAAGTCTAGATGTTGAAGTCTAGATGTTGAAGTCTAGATGTTGAAGTCAAGATGTTGAAGTCTAGATGTTGGAAGTTTAGATGTTGGAAGTCTAGATGTTGAAGTCTAGATGTTGAAGTTTAGATGTTGAAGTCTAGATGTTGGAAGTTTAGATGTTGGAAGTCTAGATGTTGAAGTCTAGATGTTGAAGTCTAGATGTTGAAGTCTAGATGTTGAAGTCTAGATGTTGGAAGTCTAGATGTTGGAAGTCTAGATGTTGAAGTCTAGATGTTGAAGTCTAGATGTTGAAGTCTAGATGTTGAAGTCTAGATGTTGAAGTCTAGATGTTGGAAGTCTAGATGTTGGAAGTCTAGCTGTTGGAAGTCTAGATGTTGGAAGTCTAGCTGTTGGAAGTCTAGATGTTGAAGTCAAGATGTTGAAGTCTAGATGTTGAAGTCTAGATGTTGAAGTCTAGATGTTGAAGTCAAGATGTTGAAGTCTAGATGTTGAAGTCTAGATGTTGAAGTCTAGATGTTGGAAGTCTAGATGTTGGAAGTCTAGATGTTGGAAGTGTAGATGTTGAAGTCTAGATGTTGAAGTCTAGATGTTGGAAGTTTAGATGTTGAAGTCTAGATGTTGAAGTTTAGATGTTGAAGTCTAGATGTTGAAGTCTAGATGTTGGAAGTCTAGATGTTGAAGTCTAGATGTTGAAGTCTAGATGTTGAAGTCTAGATGTTGAAGTCAAGATGTTGAAGTCTAGATGTTGAAGTCTAGATGTTGAAGTCTAGATGTTGAAGTCTAGATGTTGGAAGTCTAGATGTTGGAAGTCTAGATGTTGGAAGTGTAGATGTTGAAGTCTAGATGTTGAAGTCTAGATGTTGGAAGTTTAGATGTTGAAGTCTAGATGTTGAAGTTTAGATGTTGAAGTCTAGATGTTGAAGTCTAGATGTTGGAAGTCTAGATGTTGAAGTCTAGATGTTGAAGTCTAGATGTTGAAGTCTAGATGTTGGAAGTCTAGATGTTGAAGTCTAGATGTTTTTCTCTGACCTGACTGCTGCTGTTGTTTGTTTTCTTACAGTACGGCAACTCAGGAGGACCACTAGTCAACCTGGTAAGAGAATTTTTGACAACACAAGACGCCTATAATATTATAACAGCCTAGTTGCCCCACAGGGATCAGTAATGTTTCATCTTAAATTTTAAATGTATATTAATTTTGGGGAAAAAAAGGTTCACCTGAAGTTCATCATTCAAAGTTTCTCAAACCCAGTTGGCATTTTGTCAGTCAGTGACTTCATTAGCTTACTATCCTGTGAAAAGTGTTAGAATTTGTTTTTGCATCATATTTTTCAAATGTTGGACGTCTCATTTTGGAACAAAACTGATTATTGATCATTCATCTCTCACTCTGTGACTCTGTGACTTGTTGCTTCACCTCTCGCTCCTTTGTTATTGGGCTCAGATCCACAAGTTGCGAAACAGAGATATACGTAATCCCATATAAATAAACACCAAGTCCCATAAAGCCCTTATTATGTAAATATGAGTAAATACAGAGTTTAGGTAATGCTTGGCAAATATTCAGCGTCCGCAGCTGACTGTGATTAGGCCTTTTGTTTTCAGCCGGCCGTGTTTTTACATGAAGGCGGCGTGACGTCAGAACGCCGTTTAACAAGCTGCATGTGGAAACGCTGCGTTTTATTGTAGAGGAATACAATAAAGAGCCACGCTGTTGGCGCGTGCGTGTGTGTGTGTGTGTGTGTGTGTGTGTGTGTGTGTGTGTGTGTCCCGCAGGATGGAGAGGTGATCGGCATCAACACCCTGAAGGTGACAGCAGGAATCTCCTTCGCCATCCCATCAGACAAGATCAGACAGTTTCTGGCAGAGTCGCATGACAGGCAGGCCAAAGGTTCGGACGACCGACATTTCTGTCTTTATTAGAGAGTTCACAGTAGAGAGAGACGGGAAACACTGGGGCAAAGAGAGAGGGAGACACGATGTCGTTATCGCACCCCAATATTTCATAGATAAGAATGGCGATGATGCAGCAAAAAGGCCACGAACAGGAAGTGCGAAACAATAAAGAAACCAATAAATCAACATTTTCTATAGTTGCTTTTTCTGTGTTCTAATAATTAATAAAAATAATTTGTTGTTACCTTTTCAGGTCTCAAACAACAACAAGATCATTAAAAAAAAAATGTCACCCCTTCATTCATGCAAAATCCCCTTAAAATGAATTAAAGGAGTTATTAATGGAGGAGATCCCACTGAAACCTCCTTAAACTCCCATTAATCTTGACGCCTTATTTTCTAATTCAATGAAAAATTCTCTGTGAATGTGTCTCTGTGAACCAACCCATTAATAAATCCCTTATAAACCCATGATACTAACCTTACTCTTTTAAAGCTGTGTTATTTTTAACGGATAATTAATGTTAAATAAGGACATTTCAGGGATAAAATTAAGGGGTTTGGTTTGGTACTTGTTAGCATTTTGTGACTTCCAGATAAGAGATTTGTATTATTATAAACAGATAATAGCTGAAGTGTATCATATCCAAAGTGGAAGAATACAAAAGAGAGAAGGAAAAAAAAGGATCAACAGAACTTGCATCATCATATCTAACAATATTCAAAGTCATGTATTCACATCACACATCACACTTCCTGTCGTTCTGCAGGTAAAACATCACCGAAGAAGAAATACATCGGCGTCAGAATGATGACGCTCACTTCAACGTAAGTTACTGTTTCTCATGACAGCTTCAGATATTACATCTACACTTTAATGCTTTGGTATCGTTTGTTGGTATCTAACAAATACCAGTGCATGCAGTTTTGTCACCACCAGTCTCATGAAGTTTTTTGTTGATGGAACCAATGTATTCATGTCCTATCTAAACCTCTGCTGTCTTAATTATGAAAACACATAATAAAACCTGAAGGTAATGGGATCTGTAGCATCGCTCATCTCAAAGGTCAAAGGGGGAGCTAACTGAAAATATGTACTTTCTTCGTCTGTTTTCGTTGTTTTGAAAAATGTCACTAATCTGAGAATCTGAGGTCATTTCTGTGCGGCGAGAAGTCGGTCTGGTGACGTCTTTGTTGGTCGGGATTCAAAAAAATGACTTGAACACAAAACAAGGGCGGCGATCCTATCAAACCGTGACCTCAGTCTGAAACACCGGCTGCCAAGTGATGACTGTGAATAGGAATGTCCGTTAGCTCAGGCCCCGCCCACGTCCTGTGGGTCAGGCCACGCCCACGTCCTGTGGGTCAGGCCACGCCCACGCTGCCCCTCCAGAGTGCGTCACAGTAGAAAACACCCAAAACAAGCTGCAGTTTATGACAGTTGTTAAAGAGGAACTAAACCCCAAACCCAAATCTGTGTAAAGCCTGACATCTAAAGGTAAAGAGCATGCTGCTGAAATATCCATCTGCTATTGGCTGATCTTGGCACCATCTGCTATTGGCACCAAAGATCAGCCAATAGCAGATTTTGTTTTAGGCTTTACCTTCTGAATAGCATTAACCTTTTTTTAACAATTACACCTCATCAGTGTAATTGTTTAACTGCTGGAAGTTCTCATCAAAATCAGACCGGCGGTGTGACCTCACTGCGTTGGGGACGGTTAGCAGACAAATTAATTTTTCTGGGTGTTTTTCTGCGTCCCTTCAGGCTGGCGAAGGAGCTGAAGGAGCGGCAGTCGGACTTCCCGGACGTGACCTCGGGGGCGTACGTCATCGAGGTCATCAGCCGGACTCCCGCCGAGACGTGAGTCCATCCGGCTTCGGTCCTTATCCGCCTGCTGTCGGGGTTTCTTTCCAGAATTCAACCCGTCCATTTTGATTATCGTTTGATATTCATGACTCTGAGCCAAACAAACATGTGTATCACGTGTGATAAATTACTCAAGGAATACGCCGTCAAAATTCATATTATTATAAACTTGATTATTATACATGGTTATAAATTCTTAGTTTTCATCTCACCGAAGCACCATTACTGTGTGCAAGTCAAAAAAATGAGTGAATGGAAATACAATAAATACTAATATTCCTTGTGAATACATAGCAGTCCAAATCATTCACCATATTTCAAATCCACAACTCTCTGTATCTTCAAAATGTTGCTTTTTTTTTATAAGGAAAGGTCTTGGGATATCTGACAACTTCAGTTATCATCTGTAGGGAGACTGACCATCATGTCAGGAATCGTTTTGGAGGCGGAGGTGTCACATTTTTCACTTCATATCTCATTTTGTAACACAACTCTTCACATGTGAATATACACGGAAAGAATAGAAAAATATGACAGCCTTTTAGCATAATGAGTGCATTTATTTTTGGGGAATTGAACCCCCAGCCCTGGCGGTGTTAGTGCCTTGCTCTGCCCATTGAGCCACACCGGTTCACTTCTTCACTAGCAGATAAAAGAGTCCTCTCTCTCCCGCAGAATATATTTTGTCTCTGGAAAGTTTTTTTGGCCACATGAAAAGCATTTTGCACAGAGAGCGCAGCTTCCCACCTGAGGAAACAGCTCGTTAGTTTGTTTTCTTGTTGTCTGGTGGGTCGGGATCCGGATCAGAGGCCTCAGATCTGAACTCTCTCTCTGTGCGTCCAGACGGAGGGACATGGAAAGTTCACTGCTGCTTCTAAAGCTGCTTTTTGTCTTTGGAAAACGGGCAGAAACCGGGGAGTAAATGCTGCATCGGGGATACTGCCCTCTCTGCTCCTCCAGCTCCCTCTGGACAAACTGCTTTAATCACAGTTTTCAGTTTTCTCTCACCATTCACATCACTTTGATCCGTTCTGGAGGTGGATCTTCTAAATTTGACAAAAAAACAGTCAGTTTTATTGTTAATTAAATGAACTGAATATTAGATGTGTGTGTCTGGAGAGCAAACTGAAAACTGTAAAAAACTGAAAATTAACATTGACCATTACCATTAGATATTAAGAAAAACGATTAAATTGATTTCCTATATATAATATAAAATAAATAGAAACAACAAATTTATTTGGTTTAATATCAGCTAAACAGAAATTTAAAAAATGAACTAAAATTGTTTGAAGTGTCTGTTATTGGATCTATATAGTCAGATAATAGTTCGATTATTTCAGTTTGATAGAAAATTTCCAAATAACACCAACACATTTGAAATGCATTGGCTTTATGAGCCCAAATTGCATACATTTACATTTATTCATTACATTTTAGTTCTATTGGTCAATTTAATAAATGCTTCATTTAAGTCAGAATTATTTAAAGGCATATCGCCCTCTACTGGTGAACAGTAGGAATTGCAACAACAGTGACAGACCTCATCTCCTCCTCCACCATTCCCTGGCCAAGTAATCGATGAGTGATTGGTATTGATCAACAACCCGATCAGCCCCTGCAGATATATTACAGTCTGTTTGTGATGTGGGACAGGACAAATCTTAAATATTGCCCGTTTAATCCACTGTGATGGAAATCTTCCTTACACTCACATTAACTCTTGTAAATAGACCAAAATACTTTTTTGAGTGTGATATTAACCTTCGCTCTTCTCTCTTCCTGACAGAGCCGGCCTGCAGGAGAGTGATGTCATCATCAGCATCAACGGCCAGCGAATCACCTCGGCCAGCGACGTCAGCGCCGCCATAAAGCAGGACGAAACGCTGCGAACGGTGGTGCGGCGAGGGAACGAGGACGTCATCCTCACCATCGTCCCCGAGGAGATCGACCCTTGACCTCTGAGCTGACCCAGCAAACAGCCAACCGACCAATCCAGAGCTGGCTCTCAGTGTTTTTCAACCAATCATGAACGCTTTGAAAAACCAAGCAACCAATAGCGGTGTGTGTCTGGGGCCACGCCTACTGCGTTAAGAACTTGTAATTACTACTACTACTACTACTCTCCCATGCTATTACACTCACACACACACACACACACACACACACACACCTTGAAGGTCCATGTTCAACACTCTGGGAACTGAAGCTTCAACCCTTCCTTCATACTTTTCAGTTGTGTTTTTAATTTCTCTCCTTATCTCCATTTACTTCTCATCATCACAGATGTTTTATATTCTACTAACTCCATCGGTCGCTGCAGGTTACCGTAGTTCTGTTTCGTTGTGTTTGTTATTGATGGAATATTTTTTAAAATAGTATTTTGTCTCTATGTGTTTGACGTCAATTTTCAGAATAAAATTATTTTTAAAAGTTTTGTCTTTTTTTCTTTCTTCGATGTCATAACTGTTGGTTTTAGTCTTGCTGTAGATCTGTGAGCCGCAGCAGGTTCTAATAAGATCCAGAGGAAGCTAATGAGAAGCAGCTGAGAGTTTTAATCCCTTAAGTGTTCCTTGAAGAACTCCACAAGTTTCATCCCTTCATAAAGGAGTTCCTCAAGGAACCTTCTGGGATCCCCTGTGGATCCAATCTGAAGACACAGAGCCTAGGTAATCAATCCTGGTCTCGGGGGGGTCGGTGTTCTGCAGGTTTTTGTTCCTCTAGTGGTGGTTAACCCCTCACACCCTGACTTTCCCCTTAAATGTCCCTTTAAGTAGCTTCAAAGTAAAAAAAAAAAAGATGTTTTACGATAATGTTATGTCCATATTGTGTCTCTGCTGTTCAGCTCTTCACTGAAGCTCCAGCTGCTGAGACTGAGAGAAATATTCAAACCAAGACGCTGCAGCATCACAGCAAATGGAAAAACTCAGATGTCTTGTTCTTCATTTTCGTTTCCCAGTAATTCAGCCTGACATGTTTGGTGTCTTTGGAAACCTTCGGATCTTGACTAGAATTTAAAATTCAAAGTTAAAGGGTGGGTCTGTGGGTTGGAACAACGCTTGGCCGCACAACATGCGTTTGTAATGATGACCTCACCGGGGGGACGGTTTATTAATGAGCCTGACACCTGACACCTCATGTTTCCCTTAAGTTTCCCAACTTGAAGTTATGAGCAGTCATGGTGACATACCGCTGCCCTCCCATGTTAAAGTCACAGTGAAATGAAAAATGACTTTTTCACCTTGTTAGCTAATTTCCCATGCCATAATATTCACCTATTTAACAACAAATGCCAAAAAAAATTATATCAAAACCTCAGTCTTTCTCCTTCCTGAACAGTGTGTCTTTAACGGTGACATCATGCTGCACCAGGAAGTGTAAATAAAAACTCCAACCAATAAAACATCACAGATTTTTGAACAGTCCCGCCCCTCCGCCCCTCACATCCAATTAAAACTGCCTTTCTTTCCCTAACTGATCTTCCATTGTTTTACACTTTTGAATGATGCCTCCCTGCGTTATGTCCCGCCCCCACTTCCTGTTTCAACAGGAAATACATCACATTAATGCTCTCAAAATGCCGTTTCATTGTGTCTTTAAGAGTGGCAGCACACTTAGACAGACTGTCCTGTAACCAGCAGATCACAGGTTTGATCCCTACAACCAATCTGGCATCAGCTAAACACTTAACATGTAAATACAAATAAAATAAAGAGTTGGTAGACAGAATATTTAACAAGAGGGGAGAAGTGAAGCCGGCGGAGATGTTTCCCCCAGCAGACAGTATCAGAGCCAGAGTTTATTATTGGACATGTCGCCCTCTAGTGACCAGCATGTATTACAACTTTGTCTCATCTGACTCTTTTACCCAGAGTGCTTTGCAACGTGTAAAACAGCTGGAAAAGCTTCAATTTGTAGATCTCCAACAATACAGTGTCCTACTCAAGTAGAAGTACTGTTACTTTTACTTAGGAGAAGTTAAAGTGTTAATTTAAAAGGTCCCACATTCTAGGCATTCAAATTATTCTCTATTTATATACGTACGTATATATATGATTACATTTGTTTAATGAAGACATTGTTCAAATTTGATTTTGTTCTAACTTTTTTTTTTAAATAGAGGATAAAGTGAGTGTGTGTGGAGCTCAGGTCAGAACCAGAAAACAACTGGAGACAGAATTCAGTCATTTCTCAAACATCATGTTCTCCGTTTTATTATGTTGGCACGTTTTCCCTCCGCATAACCTCCTGTGGCATGACACACAGATCAGAGTGAGTTCAACACAGCATGACACAATTTACTGGCTGTGTGTGTGTGTGTGTGTGTGTGTGTGTGTGTGTCTGGGCCCAGTGAAGGGAGGACGTTACATAACACTCAGTTTATAGTCGGGCTGTTAGTGTTCTGTGAACAGTGCTATGAACCACTTACATTTTCAGTCATTTACATTAATTCACCCCTTAATTCATGCAAAATCGCCCCAAAATTAGTTAAAGGGGGTGATTAATGGAGGAGATCTCATAAACAGCACCTTCATTTTTGACTTCTTACTTTATAATATAATGAAAAATTCAGGGATACAGGAACTTTCCATTAATAAAGATCCAGAAACAAATATGACTTCAACTGGAAGTTTTAATCCAACAATAAATGAACTGAGAGAGAAAGCTCTCAGGGCATTTTATGCGATAAAACGTCAAATTTACATCCAAATTCCAGTTAGAATCTGGTTCAAATGATTTGAATCATAGAACCAATTCTTCTTTATGGTAGTGAGGTGCGGGGCGCTCTTGCCCATCATACATCTTTGTAAAAGTATCCCGTAGGTCCACAGAAAAACTACAAACAATACCCGCAGACCTGAATTAGGTATATTCCCATTAATCATAAAAATTTAAAAAAGAACAATTAAATATTGTCTCTCTCTCAAAAATAGCAACCCCCACTCCAAAACTCCAATCAGTCCCAACAAAATACTTCAACAAATTCAGACATAAACATGAATTTGATTACATTAAAAATAATACTGATCCTGTTAGGGGAAACAGAGAGAGCAGCACTCTGACCCACCACACACACACACACACACACACACACACACACACACACACACACACACTCACTCACAGAGCTTACTGCAAACACATGCACACAGACGCACATACATAGCTGCACACACATATAGTTTTATAGTTAGCTTATATAGTTATTAATACAGTATAGTTTTTACTTTTTTTTCCATGTATAATGGAACAATGATCTGTAAGAATTTGGGTGTCTAGGAGGGTGGGGGAGTGGTTTTTACTTATTTCATTTATTGAAATGGCCTTTCTCTCTCTCTGTCTCTGTCTCTGTCTCTGTCTCTCTCTCTCTCTCTCTCTCTCTCTCTCTCTCTCTCTCTCTCTCTCTCTCTCTCTCTCTCTCTCTCTCTCTCTCTGAACAAAAATATAAACGCAACATGCAACAATTTAAGATTTTACTTGGTTACAGTTCATATAAGAAAATAACTTGAGAGAAATTCTGGGCAAAGGAGAAATGCTCAGTAACAGGGAAGTAAACAAAGATTTGAGAGAAATAAGCTTTTCATTGCAAATTGATGATGATTTTAGCATGTTAAAAACAGATTTTGTGAGATTCCAACCTGATTTCCACGTCCAGTGATTTGTTCAGGTGAGAGTAGAGGAGGGACAAAAAGTTCAGGATATCATCGATGATCCGACACTGGAAGTTATCTGATCATCTTCTCAGCCTGGAGCGATTCATGTTGGAAAAAGGGGAAAATGTTGAGGAGTTTGTAAAATATTTTTCTCTATTGAGTTAAATCTTTTAGGAACTCCATAACTGTAAACCTGTCAGTCGCTTGCTGTGGTTGCAGCTGTCGGAGATCAGGTGTTTTCTGTTTGGTTAATTGAGTTCTCATTGGACTGGAGGCCAGTGCTGCGTTCAGGTCGTGTCAGATTTACCGAAAATATGAGCTGCTAACTGGGAAAAAGTGTTCATGCCAGCCTTTTAGTGGTGATTACAAGCAGGACATTTGGGAATTTTATATTAATTGATTTCTCCCACTTGGAGACTTGGTAATACAAATCAAAATGATCAGATATATTCATACTGATACAGTCAAGTCTACTTATTTAAAATGAGTAATGTCTGCTGCAGTTTATGGATGATTTTAAATTCATAAACACAAATGAATTTGGACGTGGGCGTTCCAATGAATAAAACACGTGAACGCTTCAAAGTTACAGCAACAAGATGTCGTCCTGTTGATGAACATGAACGCAGCGCTGAAGCACAATCCTTCAACACTTTAAAAAAGTTAGGAACTGCTGAACAAAACATCTTCACAAACAAACCCTCACCTGTTAAAGACTGAGAAAACTTTATGAGCTGGACCAAAGGCACCAAACAAACCTTTGTCCTTAGAGAAATAAATTCAGATAATGTTCAGGTGCTTTCCAACAAACGTCCCAACAGATGATGCCTTCACTTGCTCCTCGTAAGCTCCTGCTTCTGAGCTCATGAGTCATAAATACATCTTCCTGCATTAAAGTGCTTCTGGTCAGAAACAACATCATGACCCCTGCAGCAAAGATAGTTTTCTGGTGGCTGTCGTTTTATTTTACAAACTTACAAAGAGAGGGAGCTGAGGATGCTTATGCCATTATCAGTGTGTCATCACTAATGAAGAGAAACATCTGTCTTTCATTTCTTTTTGTAAGCACTGTTTGAGTAGGGAATAGACCAGAATGCACTGCAGCACGAGACAGGTTGGGTTCTGAATAAGGGACGACTCAGTTTTTCTAGACCGGAAAAACTCTCTACACTGTGTCTCTCTCTCTCTCCATCTACATGTAAAACCAGCAGCTGAAGTTCACGTCCCTTCTCAGGAGGTTGTCGAAAGGCATTCTGGGAAACGTAGTAAATCACTCACTGCAGTAGAAGCAGACGAGGCAGGTTGAGGGAAAACAGTAAAGTACACTTCATCACTGAATAACTGCTGGTGATAAATAACAGTGGAAGAGGATCTGAATGGAGTTTAATTTCGACCCGGTGGGATGAGATGTGAACGGAGCCGCTGACCTGATTTCTCCTGATTGACACAGCAGATTTTTTACCCAGAAGTCTCCTCTCCTCTGCTGACTCGGCGTCTTGTCCTCCACATGCCGACCAAAACATCCGCAGACATCATTTTCTAATTTGGCGTCCTCTTTTATGTAACTGCTGACCCGGTTCTGCTTCTGACTCAGCGTTCGTCTGCAGCTGTCAGTTGTTTTCCACCTTGGCACTGAGCTCTTCACCTCTGTTTCACTTCAGATTTTGGGAAACAGACGTCTCCTCTGCACCCTTAAAAATAAAGATTCAAGGTAGAGCCCAAAGTGGTTCTTCACAGGAGAAGCTTTTAAAGTTCTTTACTCCCAGAACAACTGGTCACACCCACATGTTGAGGTCTACTTCTTATTTTATTTCATCCTTTGAAGAACCCAGAGGTAAAAGGTTCCCTGTAGAATTTAAGGGAATATTCCACTTAGTTTTAACATGGAGTTATTTATCTGAAAAGCAGAATATAATCTCCTCACCAAGATCAGATGCAGCTGGACCAGTTTGTAGCGTTCAGATTTTTTCTTCCCATTCATTTGAATGGAAACTGACATTGAACACGTTGGAGAACAGATTCAGCATCAGATCTGCTGCTGTGAGTCCAGCTGACTGTCGGTCCGACGCTTCAGAACAGAATCTCACCAAACAGCTTTTTACTGATAGAAGAGAACAGAGGAGGGATACCATGTAGGAGAGATAGTTCCTGTTTGGGAGACCGGATCTACTTTTATTTTTAAAGGCCCCATATGGTGTAAAACAGGACTCCCCTTGCCTCTGTGATTATAAAGGAGTATCAAAAGTCTCAAAACGCACGGTCGCCAACTAAATCCACACAATCCATATTAGAAAAGCGAGCCTCTAAACGAGCCGTTTGGACTTCCGTAACTTTGTGGCGTCACAAAGGTTCGCTCATTATCATTTCTGTAAGAAATAATAGACTAACAAAGTGTTTTTTTCAAAGCGGTCGAGCGGTCGTCATCGTTTATTACCGGAGAGTTTTCCCTACCTGTAGCCGCCGGGCCGCGGCGTCTCACGTTTCACTCTCGAAACGGTTAGCCGATCGGAACGGAGGGGTCGTGAATATTAATGAGCCTTAAAGACACGGCGACAGAAACGGCCTGTTCTTGGTAAGGCTCAGAGAGATGCTGGAAAATGAACGTGGAGAAATGGATTGAGAGAGTTTTTGGTTCATGACACCACACACACAGCTTTGAATGGACAGAAAGACACAAAATAAAACTCTGGACAGTGGAGGATATGGAACTTTAAATATTAATTTTAGTGTAAAGCAAGAATAGAAATGCAAAATGTAGATGGATCCAGGATGTTTTGTTGTCTTACAGCAGGATCTGATGCTGAATCTGTTCTCCAACGTGTTCAATGTCAGTTTCCATTCAAATGAATGGGAAGAAAAAATTTGACCGCTACAAACTGGTCCAGCTGATCTGATCCTGGTGAGATTATATTCTGCTTTTCATGGCGGTCAAGAGACAAATAACCTCCATGTTAAACTAAACAGAATATTGCTTTAAAAAGCTTCTCCTACGGCATCACCGTGAAGAACTACTTTCGGTTCTGACTGTAACGTTTATTTTTCAGGGTGCGCTGGCCTGGCCGCTGTGCTTCTGCACATTAGAAGACATGCAGCGACTTTGTTTTCTGTTTCTGACTCAGCCTGACTGGAATATCGCCTGTGTCGGTTTTATATTTTGGGGAAACTTCTGGCGTTTTGCTCTACTGGCCCGGCGGCTATTGTCCTCCAGATGAAGCATCCACTCAAACATAATTCAACTTTATGTATTTTCTGACTCATTCGTACTGAATCATTGTTCCTGGAAGGCAGCGGGCGTGGCCGGCCGGCCGGTCGGGGGAACGCGGCGCTGGAGCGACACCAAAGACACCAAACCGTCCGCCAGAATGTGTTCCCAACCGTTAGTTCTCCTACATCCTGAATTACTTTTGATATTTGACTTTTAAATATTGACACAAGCCCTTTGCAGAAGATTAGCCGTGCTTCTGTTTCATTGTTTTTTAAGTACATGAACTCATCTGTCTTTTTTTCCTCTCCACTTTTTGGAGAAAATAAGACGTTTCTGTGCAGACTTACATGCAAAGCGCCTGACAGTCCCACAGCTGTTTCTTATGGGATCTGAACCCTCAACCTCAGCAGCAAGGGCGTAGGTTTGATTTTGACATTGGTAGGGACACAAATGGGGGAGGTCCGGAGGGGATGTAACCCCCACTGGAAGCTGAGGCATTTTACATTTATGATAGACTTCTGACCGCCATTTCATGTCATCTAGATCAGTGATTCTCAACCTTTTTCATATCGAGGACCCCTAGTTTAGTCCACATTAGAGCCATGGACCCCCATTTGATGAGATTTTGTCTCTCGGACCCAAATCTGAGAATACTTTTATTGTTAGATATGATTTTGATCCAGAATCCCATGACTGTCTGTATTGTAGGTAGAGAGATAACAGTGAAACTAAGATCAAAACAGTAATTCTTCTACATTCTGTAATTGTGTTAACTATTTGTAAATTAAATAATGCTGAAGTTTAACAATTCATCAATTTGCTGGGGACCCCCTGGAACCCCCTCAAGGACCGCTGGTGGTCCCCGGACCCCACGTTGAGAACCACTGATCTAGATAGTTATGGTAGCCAATACACTCATTAACAGACACACAGACACAGGGAGTAGCACATTAATGAATCCTTTACTCAAATTTGCCAGCTGAATGGGACTTTGAAGAGCACATTTTGTTTTAAGGCAGGTACTGTAGTACTGTTGCCTATTCAAACCAACAATCTGTATTTACATTTAAAATAATAATAATAATAATAATAAGATATTGTAAACTATATCCAAACCCTACATACAAACAGCTGAGTGTCCACTGCCTTGCTCCTATTTGAAGGAGCCAAACACATGCCTACGCCTGTCATTAACAGAGATGAACTGTTGGCATATTTGTTTTACATCAGTGTTGTCCAGTGTGGCAACATCAGCACTGTTCAATCTCACTTGTGATATGTAGGCTGCTTACGGTCGTCACTCGTCACAGACGCACGCGACACGGTACTTAAATAAACTAACTTTAATGGCTAAACACAACTGTTACTAATATAAAATAGGATGGAGTCTTCACTCGCATGCTCGCCGGTAGGCGGAGTTTTGGCTCTTCTTGCCCACAGCATTTCATACGTTAGCAAGAAATGGCAAAGCCAATCAGCGATTTTTTGGGGGGGTTAGGGAGGCGGTGTCACGCCAATTTTTATCCGGGTGACGCAATAACATTCTAAAACAGCTGTTATACTAAAGTTTCGTTACAGCGTCCGTTGCTATGCCGACACGGGACACCGATGCACTACACCAATGCAGCGGGACTCGTAGTAGAGAACGCGATCTGTTAACATTGACTAGACACTGACGGACAAAACAACGTTTATTGTCAATCAAAATAATTGCTAGGGACATTTCAGAGTCGCTTGATATTGGTAGGGACACGTCCCTACCGTCCCTACCCAATTCTACGCCCTTGCTCAGCAGTGTTAGTGCCTTGCTCCAAACACAACCACCTCACCTCCTCTTTCTCCTTTCTACTCTGGATTTGAAGCCCTTCAGCACGTCCCAGAGGGATTTCATCAGATTTCAACTTCATTTCAGCACGTTCCAAACCGATTCCATCAGATTTCAGCACAGATCATAATATAATTATACCATAAAAATATTTTTCTCTGGTGAGTTAAATCTTTTGGGAACTCCATAACTGTAAGCCTTCCTTCTCTCTGCTGACAGTCCCACGGCTGTTTATTATGGGATTTGAACCCTCAACCTCAGCAGTGTTAGTGCCTTGCTCCAAACACAACCACCTCACCTCCTCTTTCTCCTTTCTACTCTGGATTTTATATATTTTTTGGTTTTTATACCATGGAAAGCACTTTGTAACTTGGTTTTGAGAAGTGCTACAGAAATAAAGTTTATTATTATTATAAATAGTGTTTGTATGAAGGGATTCTATATTTAATCTTCAATAAAAGGCTGCATGCATTTAATTTTTAGTGCAGTATAAATATATTTTATTTTCAGTGCAGTCATTAAAAACCGTCTGGTTAATGTACATCACAGCTAAAACAGTCAATTCAACAGTTTACAGTAGACAAGCTTCATGTTACAGACATTATGGAAACAATACAGTGTTTTCAAACAGTTTCACCCTGTATATGAATTAATTCATGAATTAATTTATGTATATTTTCCTGTCTAAGCGACTCGTCCCTTCAGTGATTATAAGACGCCAAGAACAAAAACATACTGTATTCATTTATGACTTCCTCCTCCATTATTTTACATTCATAACGGGTAAAAGAAAAAGAAAGAATAGAAAAGAAAGATCAATCAACATGCAGGACTTAGACTCCTGTAACAGGTGTAAGTCTATTAATTCTGACTTTCTGTTGCTCTTTTATGGCTGAAACCCAAACTGATGCGAACTGAACTCGTTAGTCGTCATTATATCTCCTGCAGCTGTTCAGATCAGGTGATAAACAGGTTACAGTGCAGACTGTGAATGTGGAAAGCGTTATTACTCAGGATTCAACCAGTGACAGTTTTACAGAAACAACAAGGAAGAAGACTTGAGAGAAAATGACAGGCGAGGGGGGAAAGTCAGTGTGTGTTTACATGCACATCAATATTTAGACTATTGGGGATAAATTAGTTTTCTGCTGAGGAAGCATCACATCCTGTCAACAAAAACCTGGAGAAGCTCATGTTCCTGTTAGTTTAAAGCTTTTCTTCATGTTTCTGTCAGTGAATGGTCTGTTTTGTGTCTGTTAGAGCAGTGATTCTCAACCTTTTTCATATCAAGGACCCTAATTTAGTCCACATTAGAGCCACAGACCCCCATCTGATGAGATTTTGTCTCTCAGACCCAAATCTGAGAATATTTTTTATTGTCAGATATGACAATAATATGATATGATATGAAGATTTTGTCCAGAACTCCATGACTGTCTGTACTGCAGGTAGAGAGATAACAGAGAAACTGATCAGAACAGTCATTCTTCTACATTCTCTAACCGTGTTAACTTCTTGTAAATGAAATAATGCTGAAGTTTAATAATTCATCAGTTTGCTGGGGACCCCCTGGAACCCCCTCAAGGACCCCTGGTGGTCCCCGGACCCCATGTTGAGAACCGCTGTGTTAGAGGGAAGTTAGACTCTTTGTTTGTTCTGGTGGACAGATCTCTCTCTCGGTCCGAGGATCAGCTGATCAGATTTTGCTGCTGATTTCCACTGTTAGACGATTTCCGTTTTTTAGCCTTAACCATCATGCTGCGTTCAGGTGTTGCTGGGAAAGTCCGACATCCGGGACTTCCAAGGCGGCTGCTAAACAGCGTTGCTTTCACGTGCGATTTAGTCGGAAAATCAAACCAGGAAATCAAACGCTAAACAAACAGAAACCGTTCTGGAGGCTGCAGCTTTGTTTAGACTCTGCTGACAGACTTCTGGTTTAACGTGACTTTGCATGTTAGCAGATGTCGTTAGGATTATCATGATGTTAGTTTTGCCGCAGTCCCACCTCTTCTTCTGCTGTTCCTCCGTCAGCGTCCCGACCGCAGTGTCACAGGGGGGGCGATGAGGCCTCCAGGTAAACACGTTACGTTTTAGTCTTTTTTTATGTTTTCTGGATCTTTCCGGTTCATGACCTCACTGCGGGACGGGGGTCTGGGCGGTGCGCGGCGGCTCCGAGGCTCCGCCCGTCAAGCCGGGCGCGGCTCCCTGACCGAGCGCGCTCAGTAAGGCCGTCTCCAGCTTCTGCTCCAGAGCGTCCAGCCGGCGGTCGATGTGCTCCTTCAGCCTCTGCTCCATCTGCTCCAGACGACGCTCCATGGCTGAGTCCAACTCCCTGCGGGGGGGGGGGGGGGGGGGGGGGGGGGGGGGGGGGGGAGGAGGAGGAGGAAGAGGAGGAGGAGGAGGGAGGAGAAGGACAGAAGGTATTACACGCCATTTGACTAGAGCTTTTATCCAGAGCGCCTCACAGCACCACGACAACATGAGAAATCCACCATTTAAAAACAGACTCCTCCTCTAACAACACGACTTGTGTTAAAGTCCATTATGGGGAAGAATTAAAGTTTATATTCATTTTAACACCTTTAAAAACAGTTCTGTTTTTGAGGATAGAATCATCTGTGAATTTGAAATATTGACTGATGAAATTTAGGACGCAGAACTGTTCTGCTGTGTATCTCAGGTTAGCAGTTCAGAGTATTATGGGATATGAGTTACATCCTACAGTAGATATGAAGAAAATATGAAAAAAAATTAGACATGAGCAGCAAATCAGAACTGAGCCTGAAATGTGAATGTAGCCAGAGAAAGAAAGAACGAAAGAAAGAAAGAGAAAAAAGAAAGGAAGGAAGCAACAAACAAAAGAAGGAAGAATGAAAAAGAGAGGAAGGAATAAATGAAGAAAGAAAGAGAGGGAAAGAGGGAAGGAAGAAAAAGAAAGAAAGGAAGAAAGAGGGAAAGAATGGAAGAAAGAAGGGAATAAAGGAAGGAAGAAAGAAAGAAAGAGTGAATGAGCTGACTCATGAACAGCAGAGCCACATCACAGACAAACACCAAATATAAACACAGACTCAGCAGGACATTAACCTCCACACACACACACACACACACACACGCACACACACACTCCTGTTTTAAACTCTCAGCTGGTTTAGGGTTTTTTCCACCTGAAGGGAAACTTTCATCTTAAATGTTTCCTCCTCTTCTTCTTCTCTTTTCCCTAACTGTGAATCACTTCCAGTCGTTTCTTTGCTCTGAGGTTTCCAAACAGATTCCAACGGCCTTAGTTTTTACCCAGAAGGCTTGTTGTGCGATCTTGGAGAATCTTCAAACCGCCAAACCGCCGCTCAGATCCAGAGGAAATCCAGACTGCAGCATCAACATCCATCCGATCCCCACAGCAACCTTCTCTTCATCCAGCGTGACATTAAACCGAAAATCCCCCCTTTTTCTTCTTCTTCTTCATGGATAACCGGCCAATCGTAGATGAGGTGACGTCACCTCCAGATGTTTCCAGCAGCTCCAGTGGAGTTTGATATGAGAAAATGTTTCAGGATGTAAAACCTCAGCGGTAAACGTCAGGTTTTGGTGTCAGTCCCTCAGAATCAAAGAGCGAGGGCTTCTTTCTAGAGCCGCCATTTTGCACCGAGAGACGTTCAACAATCATACAGGGAGAAATCCATCGTAGAAGAGGAGAGAGACCAGTTTCTCCACCACAGGAGCAGGAGAGAGACCAGAATGCACTGCAGGAGCAGGAGAGAGACCAGAATGCACTGCAGGAGCAGGAGAGAGACCAGTTTCTCCACCACAGGAGCAGGAGAGAGACCAGTTTCTCCACCACAGGAGCAGGAGAGAGACCAGAATGCACTGCAGGAGCAGGAGAGAGACCAGAATGCACTGCAGCAGAGAGACAGGCTGGGGATTGAGTGAAGGGCGGTTCTCACTTTTTCTCAATTGTAAAAACTTTCGCTCTACTATCACCATCTCTCTCTCTCTCTCCACCTACATATAAAACCCACAGCTGAAAGCAGCAAGTTCCCGCCCCTTCTCTGGAGGTTGTTGAAAGGCATTCTGGGAAACGTAGTAAATCACTAACTGCAGTAGAAGCATACGAGGCAGGTTGAGGGAAAGTGGGTTCAACATTCAGCATCTTTCATATATGGAAAAAATAAGTGTTTTGTCTCCTTAAGTCACCTACTATCCTTCAGAGGTGTGAGCAAGTCAACTCTGCTCGAGTCCCAAGTCAGTCTCAACTCTTGAGCTGCAAGTCTCAAGTCAAGTCCATGTCATTAATGTCAAGTCTCAAGTCTAAATGTAGAACAGCAAGTCAAGTCAGAACAAATCAAGAGTCCAGTATCAATTTAATATCTTAAAGAAAACTAAATATCTAGGACTTTTCAATGCAATATGGTTTTAATAGGATAAAAACTTGGTAAGAGCATCATGAGTTTGATTTCTATAATCAGTTTCAACTTCAATAAATTCAATCATTCCATACAAATTCAGAAAACAGAATTTAAATTCAGTCGTCTGCCGGAACAAATCTCATCACTTTCAATCTAAGTCATTTACACAAACACAAGATCTCAAGTCAAGACTTTAGAAACCTTTTCAAGTCATCAAAGTACAAGTCAGAGTCAAGTCCCAAGTCACCAGAACCCAAGTCAAGTCAAGTCTCAAGTCTTCTCTTCATGCAGCAAGACAAGATTCAAGCAACTAAAACTGACTCAACTCCAGGTCATGTGACTCGAGTCCAGGTCATGTGACTCGGGTCCCCACCTCTGCTATCCTTTAAAAACTACCATTTGTTAGAAGTCTGTGCTGTCAATCCTTCTGTAAGAACAGACATTACTTTTTTCCCAGAAGGTCGATTTCTCAGTTTGGAATTAAACTCTTCAGATATTTTAATTTGTGAAACCAGACTGATGTTGCTGTGATGAAGACGTACCGGTCTGCTGCGGTCCTGAGCGTCCCGTCCGGATCTGGATCCAGACTCTGCTGTTCTCAACTCAGCTTTGTTTGGACAAAGAGCCTCACTGACGAAGCGGCAGTCCGTCCGACCGACACACGAACACACTTTCCATACGAAGAGCGGAACAAATGTTTGCTGTGAATCCGTCTAGATAATAATCGTCTTTATATCAGCGTTGGGAGAGCCGGTTTCATTTATTATATCAGTTCTGGTGAAGTATGGCACCAGTTCTTTAAAGCTTCACACACACACACAGAGACGCTGATAAATCAACTCTATTGTCTCTCCATGCTCCTCGCTCTTTAAACCGTCATTGGATAAAACCAGAGCCTCATATCTAAATGAGTTGCGACATTAAAATGCTATTTAATTTTTTCTGTTTCCAGTGATCCAGTTGGAACTTCCTGTTGCTGATGAACATTTGATAAGTAATGAAATTTCATATCCATTATTTGAAAACTGTGACTGACGACATGAAAGTAAAACTCACCATCAAATATTACTGAATATATTGGCAGTCTTGGGTGCTTTTTACTTCCTAAACTGACAAATAATTCCTGGAAAAACGAGTCGCCTCTAAAACTTTACTGTCACATCCATCATGGCTTTTTATTCAGGCCGTCTCTGTTAGCCGGGACAGTTCAGTTCAAGCAAGTTTAGATTTTACAAACGATGAAAAAAAGAGTAAACTTAAAAAAATCTAATTAAATTCATTAGATATAGATCTACACTACCAGTCTCCTGACTGAATGTTCTGTTTCTTATTCTCTTAAAGCATTTTGATCTAAAGGCTTCTGCTTAAATGCTTGAAATGAGTTTCTTAGTCAAATATAAATAGTGAAGTTGATCCTATGTATGAATTTCTTTCCAAAGCCTTTGTCTTTCCATCAAGGCAAAGAATCTAAAATATAAGATAGTTTGGATTTGTTTAACACTTTTTTGGTCGCTGCATAATTCCATTTGTGTTATTTCACAGTTTTGAGTCTTTACTGTTATTCTAAAATGTGGAAAATAGTAAAAATAAAGAAAAATGTGATGTGTCCAAATCCTTTTGATGGGCAGTGTATATATAGATATATTACGATCATTTGCATTGCAAAATGATTGGGGGAAATGTAAACTAGATGTAGACCGCAGTAAATGGATTATAACTCTAAATGACACTAGTATTCTGACAGTGTTTCATAAAGAAACCCTACAGCTGCAGCTCAGTGAATACTGCAGCAGGAAGCGGTGGGAGCTGTTCGGGCGTCCGCTGACTCGACTGTTTGAGACAGACGGCTCCGGTCCGACCACAGACAGACTCTCCTATTGTCCCGTCCAGTAAAGACGTCTCTGTTGTGTCCACTCTGCTCCGCACCATGTGACTGCAGAACAACCAGCACAACGCTCTCTGTTGTTTTTACTCGCAGTCTGAGCTCCATTTCCATGAAATTCAGAAGAGTCGAGTCAGAAGATTCAGTTGGAGATCTGTCTCTGTAACATGAAGATCCACAGACAGTTTGACCCGAGTCAGACTGTGACCAAGTCAACTTTGCTCGAGTCCCAAGTCAGTCTCAAGTCAAGTCCTAAATCTAAATGTAGATTACCAAGTCAAATCAGAACAAATCACAAGTCCATTATCAATTACTATCTTAGAGAAGACTTTTCAATGCAATATGGTTTTAATAGGATAAAAACTTGGTAAGAGCATCATGAGTTTGATTTCTATAATCAGTTTCAACTTCAATAAATTCAATCATTCCATACAAATTCAGAAAACAGAATTTAAATTCAGTCGTCCGCCGGAACAAATCTCATCACTTTCAATCTAAGTCATTTACACAAACACAAGATCTCAAGTCAAGACTTTAGAAACCTTTTCAAGTCATCAAAGTACAAGTCAGAGTCAAGTCCCAAGTCACCAGAACCCAAGTCAAGTCAAGTCTCAAGTCTTCTCTTCATGCATCAAGTCAAGTCTCAAGCAATTAAAACTGTGACGTGAATCCAGGTCATGTGACTCGAGTCCAGGTCATGTGACTCGAAATTTATATCTGAACTGTTTTGTTTACTGTTGAACTGTAGCGGCTCAGAAACCCAGATCACCTGTCCACACACACACATTTAATTTAATTTAATTTAATTTAATCAAAAAAAAATGTTGATCTATCATCTACCTTGATGCTTTGGTTATGTTGTGCTCAACTTCATAGCAGTTAAGTACGCTGAATTGAATCGAATGTGACTGTGGCAAGCCGGTCATTATCAGAACAATCCCAGCAGGGTGAATCAGACCCGACTCTGTCCGTCCTGCTGCTGATTCCTCAGATCACCAAAAAACGACTCAGTTCCTACACTGCCACACATTCACTAATCAGGAAATCACAGATCTATTTCTCTCTGCCGCAGCACAGAGCGCTGTGGGGTGAAAGGCGGTTCCTGGCGGAGTGATCCGGTTCTGGACGGTCGGGTCAGATCGTAAACAGTAGAGTTCGGTAGAAGACGATCCGCCGAGTGGAAATGGTCGGTGCCACCGCTTTCGGAGAGAAATACTAAAATTCAAGGAGGTCCAGTCACTAAAATTTCTTCCCATCAAAGGTCTGAAGTATCATGATGTCTAACTTGTGCTATGATTCGGAGGCCTATATGTAGCTGTTGTATGACTTTCTATCACATAAAATAAACAATGTACATTTTATTTCATAGTGGCGCTTCACATTGCCTCTTTTTCGGTCGGTCAGTCAGTCAGTCAGTCAGTCAGTCAGACAGTCAGACAGTCAGACAGTCAGTCAGTCAGTCAGACAGTCAGACAGTCAGACAGTCAGTCAGTCAGTCAGACAGTCAGTCAGTCAGTCAGACAGTCAGACAGTCAGACAGTCAGTCAGACAGTCAGTCAGTCAGTCAGACAGTCAGACAGTCAGTCAGACAGTCAGACAGTCGGTCAGACGGTCAGACAGTCAGTCAGACAGTCGGTCAGACGGTCAGACAGTCAGTCAGTCAGTCAGACAGTCAGACAGTCAGTCAGTCAGTCAGACAGTCAGACAGTCAGTCAGACAGTCAGACAGTCAGACAGTCAGTCAGACAGTCAGTCAGGTAAAGCTTAGTGAGATGATGCGCTTCATCAAATTGCTTCTAGAGGGCGTTTTCGTAACAGGGATTTGCAGACAGGAACTCGTCTTCGCTGCCCTACAGACTTTAACGTTACCTTGTGGTATTTAAGTAACGTTAGTGGAATCAGGTAATTTAACCGTGTTGCAGTGCTTCAGTGCAGAGAGTTGAACATGAGCCGTGGGTCTGTACAGGATCTGTGCTTGTCCTTACGGCCACGGGTTCAGAACATATGAGGCAGTCTGGTTCAGAACTCGTTGTGGGGAGAATGAAGGCATGTTGGTCTGTCCATTCATCTTGAAAGCTCAATTTTCTGCGTCTACTTTTCTCATTTTGGAGTAAGACATGCCGTCATCTCTCTCTTCGTCTCTCTCTCGCTCTCTGTGCGTTTCCCGTTTCACCTTGATTGGCTGAGTTCAGTGAAGTAGACGCATGTGATTGGTCTGTGACCTCCTAGCTCCACTGAAAAAAACGCTCCGTCAATCTTATTAATTCTCATTAATTGATCAGAAATGGATCGCGGTCCGCACAGAACCGTCACTGGGTCCGGATCTGGCTCAGAGTCCGGTTAGTGATGCCTGATATAGAGGAACTAAACTATGAAGTGATCCTCTAACAGAAAGCGGGCAGACTCTCTGAGCTCCACTCACCACGCTCCGTTGCTCCGGCTCCTCTCCTCGGCGTCGTCGAGCCTCAGCTGCGTCACCTGACCGCAGACGCTCTGGAGCATGGGCAGAAGCTCGGGGGCGGGGCTTAACGCCTGACCACGCCCCTGTCCGTTCAGGAAGTGTGACATCATCTGTGCCAGCTGGGCGTGGCTCACCGGACCTGAGCGCTCACTGTTCACTAGGGGTGGAAAGAGATATTTAAAGGTGCAGGTTTTTACTGTCACATAACAAACAGACCATCTTACTGTATATCTGCAGGGTTGATAGAGTTGTTGATCAGTATGACTCATTGATTACTTGGCAAGCTGCTGAGATTTCTGGCTTTAAAACTCACTTTCTGGTCCATAATCCATACAAGATAAATTTGTTGCCAGTTGTAAAAAAGCCTTAAAAAACTAAAACAGTATAATCTTCTATTCTATAACATCACACAGAAACAGAGTTCCAACATATTTTCCATTTCAACACTCACGTTCTTGCCAATAATCAATATTAATATCATAATTTGTGAGCTTTCAGTGGGTCTGCAGCTACATTTTCTTTCTGATGTTTTGTCCAATTCCAAAACCTAACCTGAAAACCTGGACAGCGAAGTTTATTTTCCAAAACTTTTCCGGACCTGAGGGAACAGAAGATCCTCACCTGTCTTCTCGGTATCTAAACCAGTCAGTTTCGGTCCGGGGGGCGAAGAGTCGGCGCCGGACTCGTCGGACCGCAGCGCTCCGTCCTGTGCCGGCCGGGCGGCGGCCGGAGGCTGGAGGAGAGAAGACGCTCCGTCACAAACCTGATCTGAAGTCAGCTGTTACCCGACTTTCACTGGCATCAAGTCTGGAGCGGGTGGAGTTACTACAGCTAAGAGTTTTCTGTTTGGGAGGTGATTTGTTTGCATACTGTTCAATAGTTCATCAACAATCAATTCACTTGCAAAGTTGCGCTGTTGATGTGTAAGTAAGTAAGGAACACTTTATTTATATAGCAAGTTAAAAACAAACAGATAAAAGAAAGAGGGCAAAAGAGCACAGGACATAAAGTGCAGACAAGTAGTGCAGCAGTCCATAGGAACATGAATATAAAATAATAAAACAGCAAATTTAAAATAAAACATAGAGGGAGGCGGTTCCAGAGGGTTGGAGCTAAAACTGAAAAGGCAAAAACTTCCCAACTCCAATTTTGGTGACTTTCATGTTTTAGCTTCAGCAGAAGGATCACATGGTTCCTCTGTGGGATGAGATCTACAGGAAACACTTCAAAACTGACTGCAAAACCTCAAACCTGCATGTTGGTCAAGCTGAAAACAAAGCTCTATTTTCTCTCTTTAGTTCCTGAAAAGTTGACCTTTATATATGAATAATAAACTTTATTTCTGTAGCGCCTTCCATACAGAAGTGCAGCCCAAAGTGCTTCACATAATAATAAATAAAAAAAGGAAATTAAATAAACCGTAAATACTTAAAGCTGCAGTAAGCGATTTTCTGTCCACTAGAGGGCGACAGAAACCGCAAAAACATTTGTAAATAAAGCTCAGCAAAGCCACTGCACTACGGAGGCCTACAAAGGACAAACCTAGTGAAGGACCGTGCATAAATGCTAACAGCTAAGCTAACTGTACCTGGTTAATAAGGTTAATAAGACTAAAAGAATGAGGAAATACAGCAGCATGAACATAAAATCCTATGTACACAGAATAACCTTAATTAAAAGCCAGATTAAAAAGAAATGTCTAACTTTTTCTTAAAAATAGCAACAGAGCTGAGAAGAGGTTTCCACCCACAGCGCTGAGTTGTGTTTGTCCTCTAGAGCTTACTGTCGACAGAAAATGAACTGTGAGTTGAACTAAAGTTACTAAAGCATTAAAGCAGCGATACCCGGAGCTGTGCAGGCCGCGGCCCGTTCCTGTCGGCCGCTCTGCTCAGGACGGACGAAGCTCCGCCTCCCATCAGGAGAGGCAGGAAGCCGCTCAGAGCGCCGGCCTGGTTCTGGACAGACAGAGAGACAGACCACAGTCACCTGACACAGTCTATGGAAAGAACCAAACCTCAACTCCAGTAGTTATATACTCACACTGAGCTAGACATCTACACCTCAAAATACAGAGCTGACTGGCTCGGTTCGGTTCGGTCCGGTTCGGTCTGCAGCATCAGGACTGCTGACAAAATGAGCTCCTGCTGATCTTTAACGGAGGGCTTACTTCAGTCTAATGCATTTGTACCTTAACTTTAATACAGCAATGTTTTTTCTCATAACAGCTGCTAGTGTGCTTGTAGTTTTACTCCACTTCAGTCCAGTAAGTCTTTATGACTCCAACCTATAAAAATCAGGGTCTAGTCGGCTAATCGACCAATGGGGCTCAGGACAGTCTGGGCTTGAATTTTTGGGCCCGATTCCAGCTCTAATAAGTCCCATCAACGTCGCTGCAGTTCCCCCTGGGTGTCTACAGGGGTCGATAACTGATTTCCTGCTCCTTTAAAGTCGCCATGAAATCAAGGAAGTAAGGATGCCGTTTCATGGGGTCTTTCCCCTAGCCTGGTAAGACCATCCTGATCACGTGACCTCACATTCTGTTTCGCTCCACGGATCAGTCTGGACTTCCAGCCGCCCACATCGATTTGTTGATTGATTCGTGGGCGGGAGTACTTGCCTTGACAGACAAACTCCTTCAGCCAATCAGCGAATCCAAATTCAAATCCACTCGGAAGAACGGCGAAAACGTCTTTTCCACCGAGAAACTCCGCTAGTGCGTACTCTTGTTCTTGTTTAATTGTTGTTATTGAGTCTATTTCTGCAATAACTGCACTTATGGCTGTGTTTACTCTACTAACGTTAACGTTACCGCTCGTTGCTTCGGGAGACGCCGTTACTGTTTTGCCAGCGGCGGCCTGTATTTCACGTCATCAACTACGACGCAGTCCCTGATTGGCCCGGTTACATTGTAATTTCAGGAAATCGATGCGGGCGGCTGGAAGTCCAGACTGATCCGTGGAGCGAAACAGAATGTGAGGTCACGTGATCAGGATGGTCTTACCAGGCTATCTTCCCCCTACCTGCTGCTGGAACTGCACCATGTCCATGAGGCTCTGGGCTCCGGGGGACAGGCTGCTGCCCATCTCCTCCACCAGGCTCTGCACCCGCTGCAGGTCGATGCCGGGGCCGGGGGCGGGGCCGGGGCAGGGGGGGCGGAGTCCCAGGACGATACGACACACCAAAACACTGCTTCTACCGCCGAGGGACAGCAGCTGGGGGAGGAAGAGGAGGGGAGAGAGAGGTGGATCAAAGGAATAGTTCACTGTTTCTTCCCAGTTCTAAAAAAAAACAATACAAAAGCAATACAAACCAAATGTAATGATGCAACAAATGCATTTTATTAACAGTGGAGTTTAACAGAAAGGAAACCATCTGTGCCAGCCAGTTGTACAGGTCATGAGATATCATTTAATTAGGCTACTGATTGATTTATCATATTTTCCGCTGGACATTTTCGCCGGCAATATTTTTATTTATTAGACAACTGCATGTTTTACCGGCCAGCAGAAAGCCTGTGACCCTGAACTCAGCTCACCTTCACCTCACAGCAGGAGGAGGGAGGATCCAGGATCAGCTGCTTCCTGTAGAACGGCCCTCTGTCTGCACTGTGAGCAGGAAGAAGAGACGACAGAACCATCACAAGTCCATCACAAGTCCATCACAAGTCCTTTCTATCAAACAAAATGTAAACACCAAATACTCCAGACCTGTGAGGCTGAAATGAAAACATTCGGGTTCAAATTCCTCTGCTGCAGAGGTGGAGACTCGAGTCACATGACTTGAAAAGGTTTCTAAAGTCTTGACTTGAGATCTTGTGTTTGTGTAAATGACTTAGATTGAAAGTGATGAGATTTGTTCCAGCGGACGACTGAATTTAAATTCTGTTTTCTGAATTTGTATGGAATGATTGAATTTATTGAAGTTGAAACTGATTATAGAAATCAAACTCATGATGCTCTTACCAAGTTTTTATCCTATTAAAACCATATTGCATTGAAAAGTCCTAGATATTTAGTTTTCTTTAAGATATTAAATTGATACTGGACTCTTGATTTGTTCTGACTTGACTTGGTTTCAGACTTGAGACTTGTGCCTCAAGACTTGAGACTGTCTTGGGACTCGAGCAAAGGTGACTTGGTCACACCTCTGCTCTGCTGTCATGTGAGGAAACAGCAGATCTTAAACCAAAAGAGTCTCAGCTCAGAGTTAAAAAATCACAACCTGGAACTAACTACGCAAGTTTGGATTACCTGGAGAACCGACTTGTTAAAGAGCAAATCAACACGAAAAAAGTACAACACCCCCATCTGCCCCATGTGATTTAGTGTTGTATACCATAAGTAAGTATACAGTTTTTAATAACAATAACAAAAATAATGATATTGAAAAACAAAGCTGCATAATTTTAGACATTTTTAACCTATTTCGTCATTTGAACAAAATAATTCAACATTCTATCGCCTGTAAGTAATATGTTGACCTGGAAACAGAGAAAATATTTAACACCCAGTACATAGCTTGAGTGTGTGTGTGTGTGTGTGTGTGTGTGTGTGTGTGTGAGAGAGTACCTGTCAGTCTGAGCCTCCTCCCTCTCCCCTCGGCCCGTCCCGCAGTAATCTCCTGTCTGGTTGTAAACCTCCATGGTCCGAGCCTCGCTGACCACCAGCAGGCTGCTGATGGCGGCGGGGGGGGCGGGGGGGTCGGAGGGGGCGGGGCTACAGCGGAGCGTCAGGATGCAGGGAGACCCCTCCTCCGTCTGCTCCAACAGCACCGCACTGCGGGAGGAGATTACTGTTAAAGGAACAGTTCACCCAAAAATGACACTTTGGTCATTACTTACTGCGGGGTTCCTACACATTTTCAATTAAAAAATTCCAGACCTTGATTTGTTTTGAAGATTTTGTCTGGTGTTCAATATGATTTACGCAGACAGACATCTTGCCCCTGCTAACTAGGTCATATCACTGTATAGATGAAGATTGTTCTTCACAGCGACAAATATCAGAATATGTGAGATGATTGGCCGGGTTCCTACACGGTTTCCATTTTAAAATTCCATATTTTTCCCAGATCCTATGTTCTTGACTGGATTTGATTTTGGTCGGTATTTGATATAATGCATGCTGGGTAATAAGAGCATCCCTCTATCTGAACATTATTCTTCACATCAACAAAAACTGTGGACTCAAAGTGGGTCTACAACAACATAAAAGCTATAATTATGTGTGTATCGGACCTGAACCACAACATTTTCCATACTTTTCCAGACATTTTGTCAAATTCCCAAACTATTCAAGACCTGGAAATGATCAAATTCATTTTTAATACTTTTCCAGACTTTCCAGACCTGCGTAGGAACCCTGTTACTCATTATTTATTGTTCGTCCACAAAACACACAGCGAGTTAGCAGGCAGCTCCGAGTCGCTCTTCTCCAAATCAACTGGAGTGAACAGGGAGTCGTTCTTTAGCTGAGATAAAAGGTAAAAATGACCATAAAATTTCTCCAAACAGCTTCAGCAGCAGAATCCAAGTGTCCTGAAGCCGAACGATCGCACTGTGAGGCCGAAAGACCGATCTCTACAGCAGGATATAGCGCGAGTCTTCCTCACTAAAACTGTTTTCAAAAGCGTTCACACTTGTGTGCAGTTTCAGAACACTTGGAGTTAGAAGTTAGTTAGAAAACAAGTTAGGAAACAAGTGAGGAGACAAATTAGCAGACAAGTTAGGAAATAAGTTAGGAAAGAAATTACAAAACAAATTAGAAAACAAGTTAGGAAATAAGTTAGGAAATACAAAATTTCTACAGCAGCAGAATCCAGGTGTTCTGAAGCCGAACGATCGCACCGTGAGTCCGACAGACCGATCTCTACAGCAGGATTTAGTGCATTTCTTCACTAAAACTGTTGCCTCTGAAAGCGTTCACACTTGTGTGCAGTTTCACCGGTTGGAGCGGGCTGACGTGGAGCTGCTCGCTGATTCGCTGGCTGTTTTACGGACACTGAAAGTTCCGGTGACACCTAGCAACCACGGGTGAATTCTGAAGCCAACAAGGAAGTGCAGCAGCAGCAGTTCCTCTAACGGTCCGCTAGAGTCCGGCTCCAGAAAGACTCCACAAACCACAACCAACTTCTGATAAAGTCAATACATTTTTTTCCACAAGAGGTTTTGGTCTCAGTAGTTAATTTCACTTCTTCTTATGTGTGTCCTTATAGAGATTTTCAAAATAAGTGTGTCATTAACGGGATGTAACGGTTATAAAACAGGGTTGTTTTCCTAGTGATTGACTGGCTGCTCCGGCTCCAGAACATGTCAACATGGCGGCGATCGTAAACCCGATCGTTTGGCTTCAAAACCCTTCAGAAACTACATCTGTTGTTAGTCTATGGGTGACACAAGGGTGATAAATAATCATAATAAATTATTTCAATATTGATCGATATATAACGATGTCTACTAACAAATGCAAAATCACATGTTAAACCATCAACTCTGAACTGCATGGTAATATGATATAAAGAGTGATTCGTCGTACCGGTCCGACTCGTCTCTCTCCGTCCGACTCAGGTCTTTGTCGTCGCCGTCGGCGATGTGAACAGGAAGCAGAACATCTGCCAGGCGGCGCTCCGCAGCTCCACAAACCCAACCAGGTCCGTTTTCCACAGCAATGTCCACCATGATGACGCTGGGACGAGAGGGGGAACAGGTTAGGAATCAAGTCAGGAGACAAGTTAGGAGACAAGTTAGGAGACAAGTTAGGAGGCAAGTTAGGAGACAAGTTAGGAGACAAGTTAGGAGACAAGTTAGGAGACAAGTTAGGAGACAAGTTAGGAGACAAGTTAGGAGACAAGTTAGGAATTCAGCGGTTCAGTATGAGCATGACAAATTAAATTTTATGAGATTCAAAGACAAAGTCTGATGGCACTGAGCTCCTCTCTGCCTGATACTAAACTGACACCTTTGCTCTTTTTAACACAATAATGTGGATATAAGGGTGGAATGAGTGTAGATAACATAATCCATTTCATATCCGCAGTTATAACTCAAAACTGTTACAGTTTTACTTAAGAAGACAGAAATGATGTTGATTTGACTGTTTAACTTCAGATGGTCAGATCAGTGTAAGCTCCACTCACACCGTGCACACCTTCTGTCTCGGCTCGTCTCGTTTAGCTGAGAGGGAAAGTGAGATTACTCAACTGTACATTTTTACCTCAAAATTGTTGCCGTTCTACTTTATAAGACAGAAATTATGCTAATGTGAGTGTTTACGTTAAACTGAAGCTCCACACACAAACACCATACAAAACTAACATAATACCTCATTTAAACATCATTAAAAAAGGAAATGGGTGCTATTACAGTAGATAAAGCTTCTGAATTGTTTTATATCCGCATTAACACCTCAAAATTGTTACTTTTTCCACTTTTTAAAACAGAAATTATTGTGCTAATGTGGCTGTTTGCGTGCCTTTTTCTGTCTGATCATTATAATAAATCAACATTAAAAACATAAACGTGCATTTCATGACTCACCAATCGTGAAATCGCCAGTCGACGGTTATTTATCGGTATTTTCGTCCTAAAATCGTTCCAGATGCTACTAGCAGGACTGAGACTTCTACAGCCAGTTTGGAGGGAAATAATTTTGCACTATGTCCATTTGTCAAATAAGATAAAAGATTTAAAAAATCCCCGAAACCATTTAAAGTTCCCATTAACATTCAACCAGACAGGAGCTTTTAACTCGCTAGTTCACTCCCTTCCGGTGCGATGTTCAGGTTTCTGACTTGACGGCTCCTCGTGTCTTCAGAAGTCGACAGAAACATCGTGAATTCAATCCATAAATATAAATAATAACCTGGATTTAACCTAATTTCTAACTACATACATCGAACTGCAGCAGACACACGACGGGATGTTGTGAAATGACGTCACATCACAGCGACTCACGAACCAACAGGCCCCAGAACAGTAGGCCGTCCCACATGCCTGAACGAATTTCGTGCGTCAAGCTAGAGAGAGGGAGACTGAGACAGGAAGTACGGCGGATTTGATTTCAAAATAAAATCACTAAAACATTTGTCCGTGTGAAAGTGTACATTTTTTAACCAATTTTAAGATTAAATTGAAGGTGTTCCTGCTTTTTTTTTTTTTTAATATTGCAGAAGAGATACAGGAAGGAAAAAGGGACAACATGCATCAACAGGCAGAGTGGAATCAAACCTGGGATGTTTCTGTTATATGAAGGACAAGCTAACTGACTGAGACAGGACAACATGACACTTAGTCTTGGAAAAAGAATAATTGAACCTGGAGTACAGAACAAAATCGTATCAAAAACACTGGAATGGTTACATTAAACATGAAGTGAAACTGGATATATCTCGTATGACTCTGAATATCTGCTGTATAAATGTATTTTCAGAAAAAAAAACAGCATTTGCATTTTAATTTAATAAAGTTCTTCACTCTCACTTTGATAGAGTGATGGAAAAAATACCAACCAAAATAACATGACAAAACCCGAAACCTCTGGTGTTCAAAACATATCCAATCATAACAGGGAAAAGTGGAGCAACATAACATTAAAAAGAAGCAACACATTTGCCAATAAAGGTTTGACAAAGTTGTGACTTCCTATCCTGTTCGTATAATTATTATTATTATTATTATTATTATTATTATTATTATTATCATTATTATTGTTATTATGGTTCCACCATCAGGATTCTTGTCTTGGCAGTGTATCTTCACTGTGCTGCAGTGTGTGTGTGTGTGTGTGTGTGTGTGTTTGGCAGCCTGTAGGCTTTAATGACTCTTACATCGGCCCATACGGACATTTTGCAATTATTTTTTAAATTTACTTCTGATTCCTGTCAGCATGGCTCTTATTTTGAAGGTTATGACCGGAAATTCCACTTTAGTCTGTGCAGCTTGACACAGGTGGAGGCTGATGTGTAGAGAGCTGATCGTGTAGATAGAGTGTTTTACAGTGTTTTGTAGCCTACAGGTAACGTAGGCTAATGCCGAAAACTAACAAGAAGAGTCTGTCTACTTTTGTCCGCAGCGGATCAGACTCACAAGGTAACAAGCTAACATTCAACTTCGCTTTACCAACAGCCATGTAAACATTAGCTAGTCAGCCTACTAGTAGAAAAACGAGATGACAAACTCCATTACAAAGTCTGAACATAGTGTTGGCTTGCTTATTGGCGAACCTACATACTTGTTAGAACATGACTTAAGACCTTTTTTGGATGCTTAAGAGCCACTCGTCTGTTCGGCATACACCCAATACACCAAGCGCCACTCATTTCAATAAAACTTTAACTTTTAGAATTATTTTGCCTGTTGTTCCCGCCATCTTCTTCCACCAAAACACACTGTGGGTGGCGGTAGCGAACGTGTGAACCAATTCGTAACGTTTTTATTTGATTGAAAGAAAATCCCTCTTGGTGTATTATCTATATGCCGAATCTACCAAAACACAGTAAGAACTCGTAAAAAAATGCCTCAAGTTGTGTTCAGTCAGTTACGTTTGCCGACAAGCAAGACAACATTAAACTGCAATGTTTTCAATGGAGTTTAGCATAACTGTCTACGCAAGAATGAACTACAGCATCGGGGCCAGGGGGCTTTCTCACGAAGCAACGTTAGTGGGTTTATGTTAACGCTAACTATGTTTTTTCTCTCACAACTTTGACTCACTTTATAGGTGTGTCCATGCGCGTGCGAGCTGACATACCGGCAGCGTATATTAACATCTTCTAATTCTTCTTCTTCTTGGATTTTATTGGTGGATTGTAGCCTAACCATTTTGGAGCTCCTACATGGACGTTCATGCTTCCCGCGCTTTCGTAACGAGCGCGCGGCTGAAAAGCTCTAGTGCTAAGGTGGAAATTGAACTATCAAAACCCGCCGAAGGAAGGGAGACTCGACTTCAGTCACCTGCAGCAACATGGCTGCTGTATTAAACGATCTGCAACTGTTGGATCTGGAGGAGGAACGGCTTTGTTTACAACTGTTAAGAAGAAGAAGAAAAAGAAAAAGGTGTAACAGGCAACAGTTGGTGCGTCCTTTGACAACGACAAAGACACGGCGGGAACAACAAAGAAGGCCTGGCGTTGTCGAGGCGACGCATTTTCAGTACTTTAAAATGTCTGCGAGTAGTTTCTGTGATTTGATGGATCGAATCTCCCCGTACATGCGCTGGATGCGACAAAGCACTGTGATGGATTTGTCAGGCAAGCTGGATGTGACTTTGCGGGTTCTTGCGTCAGGACATTCGCTGGGAAGCTTCGCTAAGAGTTTTAAACTGTCTACGCCAACGGTAGCCAGGTTCGTGTCCCAAATCTGCAGAGCGATCTGGCTGGCTCTGAAAGACCAGTTTGTGTGTTTCCCAGACGGGCCGCAGAGGTGGAAGGACGTCGCCGGAGACTTCTGGAGGACGTGGAACTTCCCGAACTGCCTCGGCTGCATCGCCGGGAAACACATAGAAGTGAGACAGCATGGAAGATTCAGCGAAGACTGCCGCGATTATAATGGGACGTTTTCCATGGTTGTTATGGCGGCCTGTGACGCGAACTACAGATTTACCATGGTGGATGTCGGAGCGTTCGGCCAGCAGAGCGTTGAAGGCGTGTTCCGGGAGAGCAAATTTGGAGCAAACCTCCTCGAAGGGAAACTGGATCTGCCGCCGCCTGACGCGCTGCCCGGCACCGCGACCAGCAGCCCGTTTGTGTTCGTGGGAAACGCTGCTTTCCCGATGTGTGTGAACCTCATCAGCCCCTATCCAGGTGTGGTAGAACTGATTAGCAATTTGCATAATGTAACTTGAAGCTCACTTTTTGTGCTGTTTATCTTCCAACCTTCAAAGTAATGCTGTTCTTTCAGCCTGAACTAATTAAAGACTCCATGAAATAAAAAAAATATATATATATATTTTTACTTGCTGGACTTGATGTTCACCTGCTCACCAATACAGGCCAAAAAAATGACAAAAAATGTTGATTTCATCCAATGAAATTTTGATAACCGATGGAACATGCCACTTCCTGGAGTCTTTAAAGAATGTACAAAAAATCTAAGGCACATACCAGGTAACTGCAGCATCCTGAGTTCAGATACGGCCCAGGACTTTCTTCGAATGTCACCACCCTCTTTCATAAATCTCTCCTGTCTGTCTCCACTGTGAACTATCAAATAAAGTCTAAAATACCCCAAAAAAGATAATAAATAAGAAAAAAGAATGTACACCAATGTTGTCAAGTTGATGTTAATGATCCTGTTCTGTTTATCACTTTTTTCCTTCAGGGTCCGATCTCACACAGGATGAGCAGGTCTATAACTACCGACATTCCCGTGCACGGAACGCCGCTGAAAACGCTTTCGGCATTTTGTCTGCCAGGTGGAGAATCCTCAGCCAGCGGCTGAGCTGCTCGCCACAGATGGCGGTAGACATCTTGAAGGCGTGCGTCGCCCTCCATAACTTCCTGTCCTACGCTGACGCTGCGTGTACGGCGGAGGCTCGGTATCTGACGCCGGGCTTTGCGGATGACGTCACGGCGTCGGGCTGGGTCCGGCAGGGGAAGTGGCGGCGACTCGTGGCGGGCGACCGCAGCCTGCTGGACCCGGGCCGCCCATCGGGGAGCGGGGCGTCCGCCGCCGCCCGGGCCGTCCGGAACAACTTCAAGGACTTCTTTGTCTCCTGCGGGCCGCGCAGCTTGGCAGGACGATGTCGCTTCAAGAGGAAAGATCAGCTGAAACCAGACTGACTCACTGCTGTTTACAACACATCTGACTGTCTTGTTGTGTGCTGTAACTGTGTTTGCTTTATGCTCACAGTGTGGTCATTCTTATGAGAGATGAGTGAAATGAGTGATGATGTTTTACAAGATTTTTTTGTTTTGTTTTGTCCAATCAGAATTAAAGTCCCAATGAAAATGCATTTTGAGATCATCTTGCTTCCTTAATGTGATGTAATTCCTGTTGGAACAGGATGATGGGGCGGGACAACACAGGGAGGGATGTACACCATCCCTCCCTGGAATAACAGTTAGAGAGAGAAAGGCAGTTTGATTTGATGGGAGGGGCGGGGGGGTGGGACTTGATGATGTGTGTCATGTTTTATTGGTTGGAGTTTTTGTTTACACCTCCTAGTGCAGCATGATGTCACCATTAAAGATGCGCTGTTTTCCAAGAAGGACAAGTTAGATTGAAATTTTGATATAAACATGTATTTTTTGGGGGGCATTTATTGTTAAATAGGTGTATATTACGACATGGAAACTTGACTAACAAAGTCATTTTTCATTTCATTGTGTCTTTATAGCAATTATAGTAAGCATACAAGAAAATTTAAATACTGGACAAAGAAGAGAAACCTAAGCACACCCAAACACATTATTTTTGTCATAAAAGTACTACAGCACAGTTAACAGCTGCTTGAAGGGCATAACAATCATTTGTTATTAAAAATGTCGCAACTATTGTACAGTTTTTCCTCAACAGGAAACTTACAGTGATACATGTGTGAGAAGCTACAGATTTTATTTTATATCAGAGTGTGTTGAACTTGACTGCCGGGTAAAGCCAAGGCTATATTCACCAACTATGACCAAACACCACTGTATGTAAACAACCGCTGTTTACCACTGAAAGCACAAAGTTTGACTCTGGTTTCCTGTCTGCAGTCTGGAGCAGGAAGACGCGGATCCTCCACAGGCTAAACAGGAAGGAGGAACGTCTGATCGTTCAGATGAGCCAGACAGCAAAAAAATGAAGAGACCAAGCAAGGAAACTACAGAGAAAGAAAGAGGCACCGAAGACACGGCAGGAAACTGTCTTCATGTGTCTGCTGGCTGCAGCGGTTGGTAAATCCCAAAATCCTCCAGGCACATTCCCTGTCTCACCAGCCAACTGCAGTTTTTGACTGAAAGGACCTTCAAATGACCACTTACCCGTCAAAGTGGCTGGTAGAATGCACACACTAACAAGCCACAGTTGAAATTTTCCAGCATTTGGCTGCTGGCTGGAATAATTTCCCCCAAAACTGAGGAATAGAACCAGCTCAGCCTAGCTAACCCCGCCCACCTAGCAGGACCAGCCAGCCAGTCACCACCATCAAGCCTAAACCAAAAATGATCCCACTTTGTCAAAGCCAAATTTTCACAGTGAACAAATAGAAACCTTTCCCAGTTAACTAGCTCAAACCTATCCCAGTTCACAAGCTCGTCTGGTCCCATTTAACCAGCAAAACCTATCCCAGTTTACTGATTCAGTCCCATTTAACCAGCAAAACCTATCCCAGTTCACTGATTCAGTCCCACTTAACCAGCAAAACCTATTCCAGTTTACTGATTCAGTCCCACTTAACCAGCAAAACCTATCCCAGTTTACTGATTCAGTCCCACTTAACCAGCAAAACCTATCCCTGTTTACTGATTCAGTCCCACTTAACCAGCAAAACCTATCCCAGTTTACTGATTCAGTCCCACTTAACCAGCAAAACCTATCCCAGTTCACTGATTTAGTCCCAGTTAACCAGCAAAACCTATCCTAGTTCACTGATTCAGTCCCACTTAACCAGCAAAACCTATCCTAGTTCACTGATTCAGTCCCACTTAACCAGCAAAACCTATCCCAGTTTACTGATTCAGTCCCATTTAACCAGCAAAACCTATCCCAGTTCACTGATTCAGTCCCACTTAACCAGCAAAACCTATTCCAGTTTACTGATTCAGTCCCACTTAACCAGCAAAACCTATCCCAGTTTACTGATTCAGTCCCACTTAACCAGCAAAACCTATCCCAGTTTACTGATTCAGTCCCACTTAACCAGCAAAACCTATCCCAGTTTACTGATTCAGTCCCACTTAACCAGCAAAACCTATCCCAGTTCACTGATTTAGTCCCAGTTAACCAGCAAAACCTATCCCAGTTCACTGATTCAGTCCCACTTAACCAGAAAAACCTATCCCAGTTCACTGATTTAGTCCCAGTTAACCAGAAAAACCTATCCCAGTTTACTGATTCAGTCCCAGTTAACAAGCAAAACCTATCCCAGTTTAGTGATTCAGTCCCAGTTAACAAGCAAAACCTATCCCAGTTTACTGATTCAGTCCCAGTTAACAAGCAAAACCTATCCCAGTTCACTGATTCAGTCCCACTTAACCAGCAAAACCTATCCCAGTTCACTGATTTAGTCCCAGTTAACCAGAAAAACCTATCCCAGTTTACTGATTCAGTCCCACTTAACCAGAAAAACCTATCCCAGTTTACTGATTCAGTCCCAGTTAACAAGCAAAACCTATCCCAGTTCACTGATTCAGTCCCACTTAACCAGCAAAACCTATCCCAGTTCACTGATTCAGTCCCAGTTAACAAGCAAAACCTATCCCAGTTCACTGATTCAGTCCCAGTTAACCAGCAAAACCTATCCCAGTTTACTGATTCAGTCCCAGTTAACAAGCAAAACCTATCCCAGTTCACTGATTTAGTCCCACTTCACCAGCAAAACCTATCCCAGTTTACTGATTCAGTCCCATTCAACTCCCATTTAGCTCAAAACTACTCCAGTTGGCTAGTTTGATCTAGTCCCAGTTAACCAGTATGAATCTGTCCCAGTTAATTAGCTCATATTTCCCCAGTTAGCGATCCCACTTCAGTCCCATTTGATCAACATAAGCCTATCCCAGTTTAAAACTATCCCACTAACACCAATCTCAGTCATCCAGCGCAAAACTACTTTCATTAACCAAGTCCAAATTATCCCAGCTTACCAGCTCATTACATCCCAGTTGACCCAGTCCAGCCTCACTTTTTAATTGATAGTGTCATCACTTTGCAAAGACAAGTTCAAACAGTTGCTATAAAAATGAACACAGGCATAGATACAAATTGTGTTCAAAGACAGACGAGCAGATAGAAACAGGGGAGATGACTCTGTAGACTATAAAACTAGGACGACCAAAAGACAAAGAAAAAGAAATAAGCAGAAATAGAAGATGTGGAAGAAATAGATGAGAAGAGAGCATGAGGACTACTGGACTTTAAAATCAACCAATGAACATCTGACTAACCTGCTGAACCTACCCTGTCCTCACATGGAAACGTGAAATCTCGAGTACAGAAAAAAAACAACAACATGCAAACTCCGGCAGCAGAGGAACCATACAGCTGTATTGTCTGCGGGGAAAGGTTCCAGAAAGTTGTGCATTTGAAAAACCACCTGGTAAAACACGAAGGCAGCGATCCCTTTCAGTGCCACGTTTGCTCTGAAAGGTTTGGCTCGAGCCGAGACTTGAGGCTTCATACAAGCGTTCACGCTGGAGAAAAGACATTCAGTCGCAGCGTCGGCAACACAGGAGAACCGGTGAAAACAGAATCGGAGGAGGACAGTTATGGAGTCGCTAAAACAGAATCGGAAGTGGAAGATTTCGGCGTGGTTAAAACCGAATATAACGGACCAGTGGAAATGATAATTGTTAACAGAGAACAGATAAAACAGGAGGGAGAGCACTATGGGCTATCAAAACCAGTCAGTGAGCGTGTGAGTGTCCTCTCCTGCCTCCATACACAGCAAACAGTCTGTAAAGTGGAGGTTCAACAGAGGAGTCCCAGTCTGGAGCCGGAGGACCCAGAGAACTTGCAGATTAAAGAAGAACCAGAGGAACTTTTGACAAGTCAGGAGGAAAAGCAGCTTCAAGGTCTGGAGGACGCTGGTATCACTGACTCCAGTTTGACAGTAATCTGTATCAAAAGAGACTCAGATCAAGATCGAACCCAATCCTCACATCTTCCACACATCCAAACCAACACTCAGATCGCAGAGGAATCTAGTCCCGCCCAAAGAAATGTCACTAACTCAACAGCAACGTTGAAGTGGATGGCTGTAAAGCATCAAACTTGTACAAACGAAACGGCAGAGGCCATCAAGATGCATCCGTACAAATGCGGCGTCTGCGGTAAAGGATTCCGCGTCAGGCGAGTTAGAGATCTGGAACAACACGCCAGGAGCCACGTGGAAAAGAAACCCTTCCACTGCGTCGTCTGCAACAGAAAATTCAGCTCAATCTCCAAAGTGACCGCTCACATCAAAGAACACCTGGGAGAGAAACTTTACGGCTGCGACGTCTGCGGTGCCAGGTTCACCCAGAACAGCAGCCTGAAGCAGCACGTCAAGATTCACACCAGAGCGAATCCGTTCACCTGCAGCGTCTGCGGAAGCGGATTCCCTACCGACACGAGCCTCGAGCTTCACATGAGGACGCACTCGAGCGACAGGCCGTACGGCTGCGGTGTCTGCGGTAAGAGATTCAACCACAAGCAAAGCCTGACAGTTCACACGAGAACGCACACGGGGGAAAAACCATACCGCTGCAGCGTCTGTGAGAAAGACTACAGCAAGAAACAAGACCTGACGCGACACATGAGGGTGCACACCGGGGAAAAACCGTACGGCTGCTCCGTCTGCGGTAAAAGATTCACTCAGCCGGGAAACCGGAGGATTCACATGATGAGGATGCACAGCGGGGAGCGAACACATGGAGGCGCCACCTGCGGGGCGGGATTCACTCTTAAAAGTCATCTGGATCATCATGTCGGAGGTCACGCTGTAGAGACGTCAACCGAACGGGCAAAACCAGAAGCCGAGGCGGAGTGTGTCGCACCGTTAAAATCAGATTCTGTAGGATAAAAAACGTAATGAGCAGGAGCTTTAGATGCAGGACAGATGAAAACAAGAGTGTCTGAATGACAGAGAATCAAAGAGTGAACATTTATACGTTCCCTTGTCCCTTCACACCATACAGACTCCTCTGTGTGTCTATGAAGATGAGGTGGGTCAACAGACAGCAGAACTCCCACAGCTGAAAGAGGAGCAGGAGGCAACCAGTGTTCAAACCCAAGACTCACATCCTCCATAAATCCAAACAGGAAAATAGAAGTTGTTCTACTCAGCACTTTGACAGAGCAGAAACATTCTACATCTGTAGAAAATGTGGCACAATCTGTATGCAACCCTGAAATAATTTAACTTTGTAATTCAAATTATACCGGTGCCTGTATAGCTCAAATATCAAAGTCAACTGAAAGTAATGAGTAATGATGAATTGGATTATGTTTCTGATTACAGTTATAAAAAGGTAATTAGTAACTGTAATGGAATACATTTTTAAAGTGACCTACCCAATGCTGGTTGTCCCCCAATGATGATGCAGGCGCCCCTTGGGCCAATCAGGGACAAGATGCATCTTCCGTCCAAATTTAATCAAAATCAGACCGGTGGTGTTGTGAAGCAGTTTGAAATTGAAGTTTGGAATTTTGACTTTTAATTACAGCGCCTCCACCAGGCTAAACAGTGTAAAGTGTAAACACAGAGCTCAGCGCTGAAATTAGTCATTCCTTTTTTTTGTCAAGTTTTGTCAAAATCACCCTGGCAGTGTCTGAGATATTAGGTTTGGGTTTGAAATTTTTACTTGTAATTATAGCGCCCTCATCAGGCCAATTGGTGTAATTTGTAATGAGAGCTGAAAACTTTTCTGTGCTCATTGAACTGTAGTCGTATTGTTAAATGTTGGGAGTGTAAAACAGCTTCTGAAGTAACATGAAGAGGCTTCAACTAGCTATGAGTGTTCAAGTTGTCAGTTCAATATTTCTCTTTTAAATTGATTTATTATACAGAGATCATTATACACATTGTTGGATGTTTGTTTTGTGTCTCTGGGAACAAAAGGGTGTTACTTTTTATTTTTTGCCTCTGTCAGCTTGACAGTTGACAAACAACTTCTCTTTTGTACAGCACACACTGACAGAATATCTTGCATACATTTTACATTGACAAATATTAAATCACTTTCTTTGATAATTAATGTTGTATAATGTTACTTGTTTTTACTCCGCCCATAGCATACCTCATTACGTAGATGAAGTAAATGCTGACACTCTCGTGATGCTCTCAGCCCCCTGGCTTTCAGATGCAAGTTAGGTGCAAATATAGATCAATTCCATCAATTAATCCCACACCCTCCAGAGGTATAAATACGTTGAATTTTGAGTGTTCTGGTGAACCCTCAAGATTAAATATATACCGTGACCTGTGGTGAGAGCTCGGACTTAAACTATCTCAAAGAGAGAGTATGAGGCTGACACAGTAAATCACACACAACAAGTAACAGTAGTGTCTGGGTTTTAAATCAATATGCAAGCTGGTTTATTAAGCAGAGTGAAAGAATATACCTACAGCTGAAAAGGTTTTCCTTCTATAAGCATACCAAATGTAAGGAGGAGGAGGAGGAGGTTATAAAGGTTAAAAATAAAAATGAGTAAAATGGATAAAAAAAATGAATATGAATGCAGACATATAAAAATGAAAATTGGTTTAGGTCATGATAATCCATAAGAAAAGTTTAAACATATTCAAGTGCCCAATAGTCCAAGTTTTGTGAAAGTTTCCAAATTTTAGAGTTTAAATATGGAAATGAAATCCCTGTCATGTTTGATTCAATAAGCTGTAACATTTTCTGTCATATTCCATATGGAGAAGCCAGGCCTTCCTCACCCAGGCTTTTTTTTTTGAAGAATACGATGAAGAAGAAGAACGTATCTGCAGAATGAATATATATCATTTTTGGAAAAAAAATTCTGACATATCAAGGAAGGATATAAAATAAAAAAGAAAACAGAAACGAAAGCAAAAAAGGAAGGAAAATAAAATGAAATATAAGACCAAAAAGAACTCATAAATAAAAAATATATAATAATTATAAAATAATAATAAATTACATAAAAGTTAAAGGATAAGGCTGCATGTGTTTTCTAATGCATTTCTTACCGTCAACAAATCCTATGAAAATAACAACATCAACAATGCGTTTGCTCTCCTCCCGTTACTTTCTGGCTTCCCACGTTCCGTTTTTAGCCGTCAACCCGGAAGTCATTGGCTCCAATTGTAAGCTAAAAACCTTTAAATACAGCTCACAAAGACATAGTTTACATTTTAAAAATCGCTAACTGTTACCATGAAAAGTCAGACTGTTGTAGTTTTTACCAAATCAAATTCAAATGAGAACAAATTCTTCATTACGCCGGGGACTATTTTCTCTGCAACGGAACTACTTTCCTGAGATGGAAAACGTGTTTACGGCCGGCAGCCTTATCCTTTAAGTAAGTGGTAAAGATTATATAAAGGGATAAGTTCTTTGTATTTTCAACCATTAGTGATCTGATAGGGATACATTCAGTTTGGATTTTAATGACATTTCTACACATTTCAGTTGATTTCTATTTATTGCTAAACTAACAGTGTCTCTCTTCATAAATCCTCTGAGCCACCAGAGAGCGACGCCGACGAGATGACGTTTCCTCTCCGCTTGAACTAAAAAAAAAAACACGTCAAACTTGCCAAATGAGTTTGTTACAAATAAAAAACCAACAAGGTCTTTGCTGAAAGTTATGTGAGATCTCATACTGGATTGAGAGGCTTTAGCTGCCGGGTGTAGTTGATGGGTATTTCAATCGGAATAGATATTTTTATGGCATAGAATTCCCTTTTGGCTTTTTATTTAAGTTCACTGACGGCTAACTACGACATTTACTACTTTGATTTTTTTGTCAAGGTTAGGGTTAGGTTCTCTCTCTTTCTCGCTCTCTCTCTCCCTCTCTCTCCCCCAACCCTGACAGAGTGAGACTGATGGCGAGCCAGTTGTCCTCTCAAGTGTGACAGTCCCATATAAGGGATTATGGCCCCACCCCCTTTCAGTCTAATGTGAAAATGAGTAGAGGAGCTTTCAGGTTCCTCTGTTCTACTTTTCTTTATTAGATGAGCTGATTCTGATGAAAACAATAAAAAAAATCACACACAAGCAGACTGTTGCTTTTTCAGCAAGCACACTCACATTTTCTCCTAATGTAATTATTGTTCTAGTGGAATGGCGTTATTACATCGCCTCGCTCCCTCTGTCTGCCCTCATGGTTCCTGCTGCATCATCGACGGAGTTCCAGACGAGGAGGCCGCAGCCTCGCCGTCGCTCGCTTTGCAATCGCCGTCGCTCACCTCCTGACCGCAGCGCAGGGCGCCAGGCAGCGAGCTGCAGAGCGCCTTCCTGAACATGGAGCTGGAGAAGCAGTAGATGATGGGATCCAGGGCCGAGTTCAGGAAGTTCAAGCCGAACGACACGATGGTGAGCTGGGTGAAGGTGTAGAACAAGCCACAGTCCAGCGGCTCATTGGAGTGGATGATCCACAGCCCGATGGTCGTCAGCGTCCCGGGTAAAAAACACACCACGAACACCCCGACGATCACGGCGCACACCCGCATCGCCCTGCGCACCTTCTGAGCCTTGTCCATCTGCCGCTGCCGCAGGATGCAGGAGATCCGGGCGGAGCAGAACAGCAGCATGGCCAGCGGGAGGAAAAACTCCAACACCAACAGGATCCGGTGCATCCCGACCAGGATGATGATGGCCTGCGACGGCTCGCTGTAGGAAGTGAAGAAGAAGCACTGGGTGTTGTTACCGCTGTCCTGGATATGGTTGTAGGCCAGAATGGGAACCCGAGGACCAATCATCAACAGCCAGATGAACGCCGCCACGAACCCAGCCTGCTTCTTGTTCATGCGGTTGAACCGGTGATGGGGGTGGACGACCTGGAAGAAGAGGAGAATGAAAAAGAGAGTTTAGATAGTTTATAATATAACAAGGCCGCAGAAAGACTCAATACGACACTTCCTGCTGGGTCACAAACTGAAGACTGATCAACAAACTGGGTCACCTGACCAAGGGAATCTGATGTTGAAAGACCTGAAACACCCAGTGACTCCACTTTACTTCAATGATGAAGAGCAATACAAGGACAGATTGGTGTTATAGGAACATTTCTCAGAGGCAGAGCTGCTCTGGAAGCACAAATGTTCTGATTGGTTGAGTTAAATCTCAGTGGCCGGAGCCAAAAAAAACAGTTTTTCTGACTAAGTAACATTAGATGGAAGCCCAATGAAAAAGACAAGAGGTAAGGGGGGAGGAAGCTAATATTATGAAGCCTAGCGCTCTGCTGCTAACTGAAAAAATACAATCTAGGAATATTAAGTTATCTAGGTTAGCTAGTTAGCTAGCTGACCTTCAAGTTCAAACTAGCTATATTAGCCTATAGCTATCTAGGTAAGCTAGTTAGCTAGCTGCTGAGCTTCAACATCATGAATGAATTGTGGTTTATGTTTTATTCATACTTTGACCAGAGTTACTTCTTTGCCTTTGGAGTTTGTCAGTTAGGTAACTTGTACTCGTACTTGTAATTTTCTAGTTCTTTGGCTCCGCCCACTAAGGTTTAATTCAACCAATCAGATTATTTTTGCCTGTAGACCAGCTCTGCATCTGACAAAGGTCCTGGGTTGGATTCGAACCCAGGAGGTCGCGCCCACATAGACCACTGAGCCACCAGGACACCCATCTGAGAAATGTTTATGGAACTAAAACTAGCGGCAATTTCTGGCCAATGTAGACTCCAATTTAACAGCCCCAACCTTCCAAATTATAGATAGGGAAAACCCAGGTGAAGACTAACTGCCTGTCATGCCTCTTGATTAATGTAATTCCACCCTGATGATAAGATATTGGATTTAAGATACTGTAAAGTCATAGGTGAGTTGGGTAAGCTCGGTTCATGAGCAAACAAAGTGTAAAAAATGAACTTAATAGAATGTAAACTCTTTCTCCACCTTAAAGTAGCGGTAGATGGCCACCACAGTCATGAGGCCGATGCTGGCTGAGCGGTTGGCGAACATCAGGAAGAGGTTGATGTGGCACAAGCCGTCTCCAAAGACCCAGTGGCCCCTGAGCAAGGCATGGATGTTCAGCGGCAGACTCACTAGAACCAGGAAGTTAGCGATCACCAGGTTGAAGAGGAACAAGTTGTTGGGATTCCAGGTCTTCAGTCGGAAGCAGAAGATCCACAGGGCGACAGCGTTTCCCAGCAGCCCCAGCACCACGATGACGATGGTGAGGATGGCCAGCGGTTTCAGGTACTCCAGGTGATCTTGCTGTGGCGGGCAGTCACCGTCAGCAGTCCGGCTCATGAAGTTTGGCATCATGGTGGTGAAGTTGCTGCTAAGCTCTCGCAGCATTTTGGCAAAATGGAGCTCTTACTTTGTCTCTTAGATTAAAATAATGTTGTGTTGGTCAGTTCTGTCTAGACAGAGCAGCTTGGTCAAACTAACAAGAGAACGAGCCACTCAGTTTGGTGGCAAAACAACCAAAAGGTGATCATTTTTAAAATCCTTTCTTTGAAAGTGATGGGTTTGGTATCAAACACTGTGGCGCCACACTGAGGAAAGCTCAGAGATGGAGCGTATTCAGGACATCTGACTCCTGACTTCCTCTTTTCACCTTCCTTATTTCAGGATGCTGAAATCTGTTGAAAAGAAACAGATAAGAGTTGTGTTTGTATGTTGAGCACTTCCACTTTTTCAAGGGTCAGAGAAAAGGGAATTTTGGAGAAATATTTAATTTGCACTTTAGGAACATCGGTTCAAAGTGTGACAGAGTGACAAACAAGGCTTTCGTCTCAAAATCAATGTAGACATTTAATCTGAAAAAAAAGTGAATTATTAATAATCAACATCTATTTTTAAGAGCAGTTTAAAGATGCTATAATGTTCGTGGTTCGATCTGTTGCTGAATGACAAGTGATTTCTCATTTCAAAACTTAATTCAAATTCAAATATCTACCTTCTATCTTCAGATATCGATACCTATAAACCATAATACTGTATATTATCAGTCAAATTAAACAAACATTCCCCAAATTAAACATGGCTATTCGTATTAGAAAACTACAAAAATATAAAAATATATAAGTATAGTGTATAATACTGTAATAATAAGCTGTCAAACAATAATTCAGGAAACATACGCTGCCAGTCAAAAGTTCAGACCCACCTGACTGAATGTTCTGTGTGTTTCATTCTCTTAAAGCCATTCTGATCTAAAGGCTTCTGCTTAAATGCTTGAAATTAGTTTCTTAGTCAAATATAAATAGTGAAGTTGATCCTATGTATGAATTTCTTTCCAAAGCCTTTGCCTTTCCATCAAGGCAAAGGGCGGCTGCTTTAAAGAATCTAAAATATAAGATTATAAGATTTGTTTAACACTTTTTTGGTCGCTGCATAATTCCATTTGTGTTATTTCATAGTTTTGATGTCTTTACTTTTATTCTAACGTGGAAAATAGTAAAATATAAGGAAAAATGCGTGTGTCCAAACCTTTGACTGGTACTGTAAGTTTTCTGCATTTCTTTCTGACACTGAAAAATAAATAGCTTGCACTTAATGGCTGTTTTGACTGGAAAAGTCTCTGACTGTTGCACAGAACTGTATATACATAAATACCAAATACATCAAAATATATTAGACAAACCAATTATATTAATAAACGTGGTATGAAATATATACGACTATAATCTGTGTAAGCTAAGTATGCTAAAGTAATCTATGTATGCTAAATATATTGTTAAATGTATCTATTAAAATGTACACACGTAGGTTTACATTTACACATCAGTTTAATATAAAGTTATTTGTCTCACCAGTATGTATTGTATTGTATGATGGTTTCTGCAGCAGGTGTTGGACGGGATGGACGGGTGTATTTATGGGTTTGACTTCTTGTTCTCAGGAGCTTTCATCACGCCTGTCCTGACCATCAGCCGTTACCACACCGCCACACTGTAAAAAATGAAACCTAAACTAAGACCTCCTGCATCAGGAGAGGCAACAAGAAAGACACTCCAAATTTTTGTGAGTATTTGGTGTGGTTTTAAAAAAAAAAACGTGTATACCTTCATGCGTTTTTCACATAACAAACACATTTGATAATGGCCAATCAAAACCATTGCAGCCTAGGACAGACCAATCAATTTGATTGTGTACATTTCTTATTATACACGTTCCATATGTTATTATACGCACATGATAAGCAGCATTTATTATCATATGTGTAAAATAAGAAGTATGTGTTATCATACATGTATTACATAAAATGGAACATGTATGATAAGAGAGTCTTATCACGTTCCATTTTATGTGGAGAGCTGTTCAGTGTTGGCCGAAGTTTGCACAGTTGACAGGGCTGCAACTAACGATTATTTTCATTATCCATTAATCTATCAATGACTTTTTCGATTAATCAGTCAATCATTTAGTCTATAAAATGTCTAAAATAAAGACAAATGTCATCACAGTTCCCAGAGTCCAAAGTGATTCTTCAGGTTTCTTCCTCTGTCTGACCAGCAGACAAAAAACACAAAGGATTCATTTAATAAAGAGACGAAACACAAAAAAGCAAATCTGTGAAGCTGGAACCAACAAATGTTTGATATTTTTACTGATAAATGACTAAAACTATTCATTGATTATTGATAAATTTTCTGTCGATCGATTAATCGATGAATTTATTAATTAACAAATCGTTTCACCACTAGTAGAGAGACAAGAAGGATGAGAGAGAGAGAGAGGGATGACGTGACAAATGTCCAGTGCCGGATTCAAACCCACGACATCGCAGTTTCATGGTTCAAACCTTAGCCACCAGAGCCGGGACGCCCCTCAAAATAATAATAGTTAATTTTTCATGTACTGTAAACCAGTGATTCTCAGCCTTTTTCATATCAAGGACACTTATTTAGTCCACATTAGAGCCACAAACCCCCATTTGATGAGATTTTGTCTCTCTGACAAATCTGAGAATATTTTTATTGTCAGATTTGATTTTGTCCAGAACTCCATGACTGTCTGTATTGTAGGTAGAGAGATAACAGAGAAACTATGATCAGAACAGTATTTTCTTGTCACGGTTGTGACTTTCAGTCCCTGCTTCATTGTCTAGTTTTTGTATTTCTATGACCCTGTTTAGACTTGGTTTTAAAATGCGTCTTGGGCGATCGGATCACAAGTGGACAGCGCTAAATACAAGTGTAAACGATCACCAAGACGCATTGTGATCCGATCACTCAAACCACTTGCCGAGGTGGTCTGGGACGCATTTGACCACGTATCGTTTGTAGTGTAAACGCTAATGCGTCCTGATGCGTCCCCGACAAGGACGTAACAGGAGAATACGTCATCAGTGCAGGACGTGGCGGTTGTTTTGGTGACAGCGCGCCAACGGTCCTGTCAACCTCAACAGTTGGAAGAGCCCGTACATGTGTATTAGTTCTTGAAACGTTGTTTTCTTAGCTAGCCCGTGCTAAACATCTGGCGCTTGTCTGGCGACAGACTGACGTAATAACTGTGCGCGGGGCCCTTTGACCTTCTAGCGGAAGTGACGTAGGCAGTAATGACATCTGAACACAAGTGGTCAGCTGGACACCTTGGAGACGCATGATAAACACAGGTGTAAACGGCGATGTGTCTCGGCTGTCCGCTTGTGATCCGATCGCCCAAGACGCATTTTAAAACCAAGTGTAAACAGGGTCTATGTGTATTATGTTCCCTGTCTAGTTCTACGTGCCATGTTCTCTGTTTGCCCCAGCTGTTTCTGATTTGTAATCACCTCCCCATGTGTATATTAGTCTTGTTCCCCAGTCAGTCTTTGTCGGATCATTACTTCCTGTTACGTGTCAGTTAAGTGCTCCCGTCTCTGTTTACCTGTTGTTTCCTGCACCCGTTATATTAAACAGCCAGTCTTGGGGTTTGATCACTACCTGCCTCGCTGTCCTCACCACACCTCACCGTGACATTTCTTCTACATTCTCTAACTGTTAACTTCTTGTAAATGAAATAATGCTGAAGTTTAACAATTCATCAGTTTGCCGGGGACCCCCTGGAACCCCCTCAAGGACCCCTGGTGGTCCCCGGACCCCATGTTGAGAACCACTGCTGTAAACGTCTCAGAACATGTTACATTATCATAAAACAAGTTCATACTGACACTTCAGTACTGCAGTAGTAAAAATTTGACCTCAAATACTTGGAGAGAAAGCTTGGACAGGACAAATTAAAGTCTCTTGTTATTTTTTGCAGCCTGGGTGCTGCTGGGTAAAATGTTGTCACATTTCCTCTCAGTCTGCAGCTCAGGATTTCAACAGGCATTCAGACGAAATGCGGCGCTGATGCAGTCAGACAAACACTGGCCGACAGGACCAATACACAAAAGTAAAAACTGATTCAGGAAGTTCTGAAATCACCACTAGCCTGATCACATGACTGGTTTTCCACAGAAGATGTGTGGTTTGCCTTGCAGACCTCTGAGTATTTCTTAAGTAAAGTAAGCTTCCGTCATAAAGGTTCCACGTTATTCAGTTTGCGTAATTCAGTTCTAGCCTGGTCAGACCATCCTGATCACGTGACCTCACATTCTGTTTCGCTCCACGGATCAGTCTGGACTTCCAGCCGCCCACAACGATTTCCTGAAATTACAATGTAACCAGGCCAATCAGGGACTGCGTCATAGTTTATGACGTAACCGGGCCAATCAGGGACTGCGTCATAGTTTATGACGTAACCGGGCCAATCAGGGACTGCGTCGTAGTTGTTGACGTAACCGGGCCAATCTGGGACTGCGTCGTAGTTGATGACGTAACCGGGCCAATCAGGGACTGCGTCGTAGTTGTTGACGTAACCGGGCCAATCAGGGACTGCGTCGTAGTTGTTGACGTAACCGGGCCAATCAGGGACTGCGTCGTAGTTGTTGACGTAACCGGGCCAATCAGGGACTGCGTCGTAGTTGTTGACGTAACCGGGCCAATCAGGGACTGCGTCGTAGTTGTTGACGTGAAATACAGGCTGCCGCTGGCAAAACAGTAACGGCGTCTCCCGAAGCAACGAGCGGTAACATTAACGTTAGCAAACACAGCCATAAGTGCAGTTATTGCAGAAATAGACTCAATAACAACAATTAAACAAGAACAAGAGTATGCACTCGCAGAGTTTCTCAGCGGAAAAGACGTTTTCGCCGTTCTTCCGACTGGATTTGAATTTGGATTCGCTGATTGGCTGAAGGAGTTTGTCAAGGCGAGTACTCCCGCCCACTGAAATCGATGTGGGCGGCTGGAGTCCAGACTGATCCGTGGAGCGAAACAGAATGTGAGGTCACGTGATCAGGATGGTCTTACCAGGCTAATTCAGTTCAGCTCTGCTCCAAGTTTTGTCAGAATCGCCCTGGCAGTATCTGAGATATTAGGTTTGAGTTTTTTTGACTTGTAATCATAGCGCCCTCTTCAGGCCAGTCAGTGTAATTTGTAATGAGAGCTGAAAACTTGTTTCTGTGCTCATTGTACTGTAGTGATATCGTTAATTGTTGGGCGTGTAAAACAGCTTCTGAAGTAACCAGAAGAGGCTTCAACTAGCTATGAGTGTTCATGTTGTCAGGAGTTCAAGATTTCTCTCTTAAATTGATTTATTATACAGAGATTATTGTATAGATTGTTGGATGTTTGTTTTGTGCCTTTGAGAAGAAAAGTGGATAACACTTTCTATGAAGCCTGTGTGTATAATACATTATAATCATACTTATAACACATTATAATGCCATCATAATGCATTATAAGTATAGTTATAATTATGCATATACAGTTATAATGTTTTATAACATTACTCATAATCTGTTATAAAGCTTTTTCATAACAACTTATAGCAGCATGTATCATAACACTAATTACAGCCAAAGATCATAGTGTATTATAATACCAGTAGGTATAATACATTATAAACATTGTGGATAACGATCAACAAAACTGTCATAATACATTATAACGATTGAAGTTACACCTTATAACATGGTTAAAGTAATAAGGTTAAGTAACAATCAACTTGACTTATAACTTGAATGACTTATAACTTTTGTTATGATGTTTTATAATGTCATTATAAGCAACTGTAAGTGGTCACTGACTGCTTTAAGTAAAGTAATGAAATGACTAAGCTACAAGCAGATATAAAACATTATAAGCTGATTATAAATCATTATAAGCCGTCATTGTCTGCTTTAAGAACAACACAAAGCACTTTGCAAATGCATTTTAATGTGAAAACAGCAATTTCTCAAGTGATCACAGATGAGTTTCACAGAAGCACAATCCTCATGTCAAACATAGTACTGTAAGAGTTATTTATTTTTTTTAACAAAACTTGTTATTTTGGGTGTAAACCTCTGAAAAAAGTATCATGAATGTCATAAAGAAGGCAGCCAAGAAGCCTCGCACGAGACATCTTTCACAGAAACAGCCGGTCAGATTAACAACTGCTCTGAAAACAGTTATTTCTCTTTTGTACAGCAAACACCAACAAAATAAGTTACATACATTTTACACTGACAAATATTACATAATTTCCATTGATAATTCATGTTGTATAATGTTACTACAACAGTATATTTGATTAGATATGGTTATAATCTATAAAATACATAGCAACAAAACTCGATATCTTCCTCAGCAGTCTGTGTTTACAGTCAATAAAGCAGAATAGTTTAAATATGGAAATGAAATCCCTGTCATGTTTGATTCTGCAGGCTGTAACATTTTCTGTCACATTCCCTACGGAGAAGCCAGGCCTTTCTCACCCAGAACGTTTTTGAAGAAGACGATGAAGAAGAAGAACGTATCAGTACAGAATAGGTGTAATTTTTGCAAAAAATTCTAACATGTCAAGGAAGGATATACAATCAGAGAAGAAAAGAAAAAAACAAATGAAATCAAAACAAAGAAGGGAAATAAAATGAAATATACAACCAACAAGAACAGACCGCCATGGAGGAAATTTGGTCAGTGAGAGAGTGCCAGTGTCGGTTTTGGTCAACTTTCGGTATATCGCCCAGATTTGGGAGAAGCCTTTCAGCTGCTCGGTGTGTAAGACACAAACACTTCAATATCGGCAAATGAAACATGAGTAAGGTGTGCCAGAGATCTGTCGATGTTGCTGCAGTTCCTACTGGCTGCCGATAGAGGGCGATAGACATAAATCACTTACTGGCCCTTGAAACAACACATAAAGCACATCGCTTTATGTGCTAAAGGTGTGATTTCAGAATGGAGAGAGAAAGAAACAATTCTCCAGTCTCCTCTGCCGCAGCAACAGATAACACACAGTCACCGATTTTGGGGTTTTAGACACCAGTTCAGCAGCACTTTTACTGAAAATGTCAGCAAAATAACAGCAGTAGAGTAGGACATCCTTGTCTTCAACCACGGGCCCCCTCACATTTTTTCGTTTCAGTCCGTGGCTTCAAGCAGGAAACTGAACTCCTGGCACAATAAAGATAGGTTATTTTTTATATATTCATTAATTATATATTCATTAATAGGCACAGAGCTGACAAGACGGACAACAAACCAGGCTGCAGAGCAACTTCAGGAACAAAGGTTGTCAAAATTCATTCATTGATCACCATCAGCAAACTTTTGTCGCAACAAATAACAAGATCATACAATATATTGAATTTACATTTATTTTGTATAGATACACTCACAAGTCCAACTATTGTATTTCCATGCTTCACAGACGCTTCAATAGACCAGAACTCGCAGACATAGTGACAGATTTCGTCCCCGTCTCCTCCCACAGTTTCTACACTTCAGATACACATTACGCATCAAAACATTCAGCTGATTGCAGAGAAGTGCGCTATTACTTTTCTATGCAATAGGTTTTACAGTTTTTGAGATATTTGAGTTTTATTGCGATGTATTTTCCAACACAAACTGATGTCGGAATGTTCAGAGGGGGTGATGTCATCAACTGCCATGGACACCTGCAAATCGTTAGAACACAGGTGTGGAGTGTGTGTGTGTGGAGAACACACACACACACACACACACTGTCTCTCTCTCCCTCAACCCTCCTTATTTGGAAGATGGGTTGACAGAGAGTGAGACAGATGGCGAGCCAGTTGTCCTCTCAGGTGTGACATCATTTTTCGTCCCATATAAGGGATTGTGGCCCCGCCCCGTTTTCAGTCTAATGTGAAAATGAATAGAGGAGTAAAATTATGTTAAAGCACAACATCCAAAACCCTAACCCTAACCCTCCACACCATGGCTGTTAGAAAAATAGTTTTTAAAAATACAGTAACGGATTAAAATATGTTTAACTTGGTAATGACTCTGTAATAACATTGTGCGTATGTCATTTCTACTGACATTATTTCACACATTTTACGAACAGAACGATTGACTAAAATCCCATTCATTTTCAACATAGGAGAAAAAAAACAGATCTGGATAGAAACCAAAAGCCCTGAAATGACGACAACACTGGAGTGGAGAATAAGAGAGACAGAGAGAGGTGAAAGGAGGGTGAGGGGGAATAAATTAGGACAAGTTTAAAGGGGGCCTCGGCCATCGCCTCACTCGCTCTGTCGGCCCTCACAGTTCCTGCTGCGCTGTTGACTGAGTTCCAGACGAGGCCGCTGCGGCCTCGCCGTCGCCCGTCCCCCGACCGCAGCGCAGGGCGGCGGGCAGCGAGCTGCAGAGCGCCTTCCTGAACATGGAGCTGGAGAAGCAGTAGATGATGGGATCCAGGGCCGAGTTCAGGAAGTTCAAGCCGAACGACACGATGGTGAGCTGGGTGAAGGTGTAGAACGAGGCGCAGTCCCACGGCCGGTACGATCGGATGATCCACAGCCCGATGGTCGTCAGCGTCCCGGGCAGGAAACACACGGCGAACACCCCGACGATCACGGCGCACACCCGCATCGCCCTGCGCACCTTCTGAGCCTTGTCCATCTGCCGCCGCCGCAGGATGCAGGAGATCCGGGCGGAGCAGAACAGCAGCATGGCCAGCGGGATGAAAAACTCCAGCACCAACAGGATCCGGTGCATCCCGACCAGGATGATGATGGCCCGCGACGGCTCGCTGTAGGAATTGAAAAAGACACACTGGGTGTTGATACCGCTGTCCTTGATGCGGTTGTAGGCCAGCATGGGAACCCGAGGACCAATCATCAGCAGCCAGATGAACGCCGCCACGAACCCAGCCTGCTTCTTGTTCATGCGGTTGAACCGGTGATGGGGGTGGACGACCTGGAAGAAGAGGAGAATGAAAAAGAGAGTTTAGATAGTTTATAATATAACAAGGCTGCAGAAAGACTCAATACGACACTTCCTGCTGGGTCACAAACTGAAGACTGATCAACAAACTGGGTCACCTGACCAAGGGAATCTGATGTTGAAAGACCTGAAACACCCAGTGACTCCACTTTACTTCAATGATAATGCAAGAGAAATACGAGGACAGATTGGTGTTTTAGGAGGATTTCTCAGAGGCAGAGCTGCTCTGGAAGCAGAAATAATCTGATTGGTTGAGTTAAACCTCAGTGGGCGGAGCCAAAGAACCACAGATTTTCTGTCTAAGTAACATTAGAATGAAGCTCAGTGAAAAAGACGAGAGGTAAGGGGGGAGGAAGCTAATATTATGAAGCCTAGTGCTTTGTTGCTAACTGAAACAATACAATCTAGCCATACTAAGTTATCTAGGTCAGGGGTTCCCAACCTTTATTGTGCCACGGACCGGCGCGTACATAAAAAAAACAATCGCGGACCGGTGGTCAATTTTTATATGCATCGTAGCCAAAAAAAAGGGCATTTTTTTAACAAAGGAAACAAGACTAGGTCAAAACCTAGTATATGGCTGGACCGTGTCCATCTCCTCTCTCCGCCGCTGCCTCTCCACCGCGCCCACGGCCCGCATTGATCCTCCCGATCCAAGCCCCGGACACCCGGTGACAACCGGGAACAAATCGGCGCCCAGGTTCAGTTAGCTTCAGTTAGCTTCAGTTAGCTTCAGTTAGCTTCAGCTTACATGCAAACAACGGTGGATACTGGTAAACTCCTGCTGCCTGTTTGTAACTGTAGTTTGTAGTAATGTACAAGTGCCACAAGACGGCTCGGCCGGCGGAAGTCTCTGGAGCATGCCGTCGTCGATTACCGTAATTATCGTAATGCATTGCAGTAACAAAAAAAACGTCTACCTAACGTACCCCACCAGAAGCAGATCAGAAAACAAGGAGGCTTCGTGCTAAAATATGAGCAAATATACTTATCAAACAGAGGGAATTAGAAATAAAGGCCTGTCTCTAATATAAGCCTGCTTCCAATAAAGGCCTGGTACCCTCTGCAGTTGAGGTAAATAAAGGCCTGGGCCAATATTAGAGGATTTACGGTATTTCAACAGTCAGACCGCTTCAGAATTAGACATTTCTTCGTCACTAAAGACATTACTTCAATACCCAACTCACACAGTGATTTCAGCCTATCATTTAAGTAAATGTAGAGATCAAGCTAGCTTTACAAATATTAATGAGCATCAACTTACTGATATTCGTGTCAGTGAGACCCCTGGGCTTGCTTGCCGGTGTTGCACCGAATTTGGTGACCCATCAGAACCATCATTAAGCTGGTCACCAGCCTAAACCAGCTGGTCACCAGCAAAAACCACCATTCAAAACCAGCTGGTCACCAGCAACAACCACCATTCAAAACCAGCTGGTCACCAGCAACAACCACCATTCAAAACCAGCTGGTCATCAGCATAAACCACCATTCAAAACCAGCTGGTCATCAGCATAAACCACCATTCAAAACCAGCTGGTCATCAGCATAAACCACCATTCAAAACCAGCTGGTCACCAGCATAAACCAGCAAAAACCATCATAAACTGGCCACCAGCTAAAACCATCCTGAAGGTGACGAATTTCCTACCTTAAGCTGGTCACCATCAAAAACCAGCATGACCATCATGAACTGGACTAAGCTGTTTTTTTTAGCAGGGGCCCCATCTGAGAAATGTTTATTAAACTAAAACTAGTAACTAGTGGCAATTTTTGGCCAATGTAGACTCCAACTTAACAGCCCCAACCTGCCAAACTATAGATAGGGAAAATTCAGGTGAAGACTAACTGCCTGTCATGCCTCTTGATTAATGTAATTCCACCCTGATGATAAGATATTGGATTTAAGATACTGTAAAGTCATAGGTGAGTTGGGTAAGCTCGGTTCATGAGCAAACAAATTGTAAAAAATGAACTTAATAGAATGTAAACTCTTTCTCCACCTTAAAGTAGCGGTAGATGGCCACCACAGTCATGAGGCCGATGCTGGCTGAGCGGTTGGCGAACATCAGGAAGAGGTTGATGCGGCACCAGCCGTCTCCAAAGACCCAGTGGCCCCTGAGCAAGGCATCGATGTTCAGCGGCACACTCACTAGAACCAGGAAGTCAGCGATCACCAGGTTGAAGAGGAACAAGATGTTGGGATTCCAGGTCTTCAGTCGGAAGCAGAAGATCCACAGGGCGACAGCGTTTCCCAGCAGCCCCAGCACCATGTCGATGGTGAGGATAGGCGGCAGGATGAGGCGCTCCAGGCGGACTCCTTGTGGTGGCGGGCAGTCACCCGTGATGTTTGGCATCATGGTGGTGAAGTTGCTGCTAAGCTCCGGCAGCATTTTGGCAAAATGGAGCTCTGACTTTGTCTCTTAGATTAAAATAATGTTGTGTTGGTCAGTTCTGTCTAGACAGAGCAGCTTGGTCAAACTAACAAGAGAACGAGCCACTCAGTTTGGTGGCAAAACAACCAAAAGGTGATCATTTTTAAAATCCTTTCTTTGAAAGTGTTGGGTTTGGTATCAAACACTGTGGCGCCACACTGAGGAAAGCTCAGAGATGGAGCGTATTCAGGACATCTGACTCCTGACTTCCTCTTTTCACCTTCTTCCTTATTTCAGGATGCTGAAATCTGTTGAAAAGAAACAGATAAGAGTTGTTTTGTAATGTTGAGCACTTCCACTTTTTCAAGGGTCAGAGAAAAGGGAATTCAAGTTCATTCGGCACTTCAAGAACATCGGCTCAAATCCAAACGTCTGTATTTCAGTAAGAGACAAGGCTTTCATGTCAAAAAGTTTAATCAGATATGCCTTGAAATGTAAACATATCTAAAAAAAAAAGTGAATTAATAATCAACATCTATTTTTAAGAGCAGTTTGAAGATGCTATAATGTTCGTGGACATCTGTTGCTGAATGACAAGTGATTTCTCAGCTGTCGAAATTTAATTTAACAAATTCAAATATCTATCTTCTATCTTCAAATATCGATACCTATAAACCATAATACTATCAGTCAAATTATACAAACATTCCCCAAATTAAACATGGCTAGTCGTGTTTGAAAACTACAAAAATATAAAAATACATAAGAAATAACGGCCATTCAGTACAGATTATTTATTTTATTGGTGTCAAACAATAATTCAGGAAACATAAGCTGCCAGTCAAAAGTTCAGACCCACCTGACTGAATGTTCTGTGTTTCATTCTCTTAAAGCCATTCTGATCTAAAGGCTTCTGCTTAAATGCTTGAAATGAGTTTCTTAGACAAATATAAATAGTGAAGTTGATCCTATGTATGAATTTCTTTCCAAAGCCTTTGCCTTTCCATCAAGTCAAAGAATCTAAAATATAAGATAGTTTTGATTTGTTTAACACTTTTTTGGTCGCTGCATAATTCCATTTGTGTTATTTCATAGTTTTGATGTCCAAACTTTTGACTGGTAGTGTTTCCTAAAAAAATTTCTGACACTGAAAAATAAATAGCTTGCACTTGACTGGAAAAGTCTCTGACTTTTTGCACAGAACTGTATATACATAAATACCAAATATATCAAAATATATTAGACAAACCAATTATATGAATATACATGTGGTTTAAAATCTATACGACTATAATCCATGTAAAATAAGTATGCTAAGATAATCTATATACGCTAAATATATTCTTGTTAAATGTATCTAATCAAATTTACACAGACATGTAGGTTTACATTTACATATAGGTTTAATATAAAGTTATTTGTCTCACCAGTATGTATTGTATTGTATGATGGTTTCTGCAGCAGGTGTTGGACGGGATGGACGGGTGTATTTATGGGGTTGACTTCTTGTTCTCAGGAGCTTTCATCACGCCTGTCCTGACCGTCAGCCGTTACCACACCGCCACACTGTAAAAAATGAAACCTAAACTAAGACCTCCTGCATCAGGAGAGGCAACAAGAAAGACACTCCACATTTTTGTGAGTATTTGGTGTGGTTTTATTGAAAAATCCTAACGGCTCTAAAGACCCATCGTGTCGTTTGGTTATCAAGTGTCTCAGACTTGCAAACTTATGGCAAGCAAGATGGGTCAAAACATGTATACCTTAATGCGTATCTCATATAACAAATGCGTTCAATAATGGCCAATCAAAAGCATTGCAGCCTAGGACAGACCAATCAATTTGATTCTGTACATTTCTTATTATACACGTTCCATATCGTCGCTGTCGGGCGGAAACCTTGTATGTCCAAAACCGTAACTTTTCAGGAAATGAAAAAAAACCCTGTGTTTTTAAAATAACTGAACACCGCGTCGTCAAAGTTGTTATTGTGTCTTTATATATGGTCAGTTACTTTCATGTGTCATTATTTTATTAATATTTTACCAAAATCAAGATGTAGATGGAGTTACGAGGTTTTTGAACAGCGAATGTCGAGATACGTGTTTCGTCCGTCATTGATTAGAACGGCATTAAGTGCATCGCGTTACGTTATCATCAACTTACAGGTTACAAAGTTTATTGTAGCTATGTGTGCTCTCAGTTTTTCCTGTCGTTGAATACATTTAGCCAAAATCTCGTTATAAAAGATTAGTGCTATGAACAGGCTATTGAAGACAGTATTGGCTTTGCCTGATATCAGACAGATTGTCAACTCGTTACTCTCCATTTCCATCTTCAGTCTGACGTTGCCTCCACTCTAACCGATTTCCGTGGGGGAGGGGGATTCGATTTTCCCTAACCAATCACTAGAGACCAACATATTCGCCTGAATCTAACGTCATTTTAAGTCGACACTGATGCGAAAAAAACATCTCCCCTTTGAATAAATGCCTTCAAAGCAGAGTGCTGTTCGGATTTCAAAGTAATTGGTACTTTTAATCGATTTAGAACAGCCTCGATAGCAGCGTCTATCTTGTCTACAGCGGTCGCCATTGTTGTTATTACTCCTCCTTGGTTCCGGCGCACAGCTTGACAACGGCGTTAGTCCCGCCCGTGGCACTGATTGGCTAGTCGTTAGTCCCCCCCGGTGTTCATTGGACGGATCATTTTTCAACCGAGAGAAACCGCTGTTTCATGTCACGATGCCAGACCAGAAGCAGTCAACTCGGTGGAGTGGGCGGACTCAAAGGTCTGGACCCAGGCAAGTATTGGTTATGACTAGACGGCAAAATGCCAGACTAAACTGCACTCCAACCTACCGTGGTTTGCCTGCACTCTTCTCCGCTCCCACGTCTCAGGCCTCAAATACATAAAACATTAGCCTTTATAGACTTAGTGTTTCTTGAGTAAAGAAACGCCGTACTTATTCAAACAACCAGTTCTTTATTCAGCTCTTGCATTGCAAACAACCAGAGACTGTCTCCAAACAGCTGCCTGCTACTGCTGTGTTCTTCTACAGTTGAGTGAAGCAACTACCAACAATTCTGGCTCAATACTGCTGCCTACTGGAGGGTGTACAAAACTGAATGCAAGACTATTAATTAAGAACAATCTATCTACTAATTCCAGGAATCTCTGTCTGTGAGTGTGTGTGTGTGTGTGTGTGTCCTTCGCATATCTCGAGAACCGTTCGTCCGATCGACTTCACACTTGCCGGGTGTATTGCCGGGGACCCGAGGACGTGCAGTGTCGGATTTGGTGCAATTTGACGAACATGTATGATAAGAGTCTTATCATACACGTTCCATTTTATGTGGAGAGCTGTTCAGTGTTGCCGGAGGTTTGTGCTCTTCTAGACTGACAGTTGACAGGGCTGCAACTTATGATTATTTTCATTATCCATTAATCTATCAATGACTTTTTCGATTAATCAATCAATCATTTAGTCTATAAAATGTCTAAAATAAAGACAAATGTCATCACAGTTCCCAGAGTCCAAAGTGATTCTTCAGGTTTCTTCCTCTGTCTGACCAGCAGACAAAAAACACAAAGGATTCATTTCATAAAGAGATGAAACACAAAAAAGCAAATCTGTGAAGCTGGAACGAACAAATGTTTGGTATTTTTACTGATAAATGACTAACACTATTCATCATTTTTCAACATTATAATTGATTAATTTTCTGTTGATCGATTAATCGATTAATCAACAAATCGTTTCACCATTAGTAGAGAGACAAGAAGGATGAGAGAGAGAGAGAGAGAGGGATGACGTGACAAATGTGCAGCGCCAGATTCAAAATTGGTTCAAACCTTAGCCACCAGAGCCGGGACGCCCTTCAAAATAATAATAGTTCATTTTTCATGTACTGTAAACCAGTGATTCTCAACCCTTTTCATGTCAAGGACCCTAATTTAGTCCACATTAGAGCCACAGACCCCCATCTGATGAGATTTTGTCTCTCTGACAAATCTGAGAATATTTTTATTGTCAGATTTGATTTTGTCCAGAACTCCATGACTGTCTGTATTGCAGGTAGAGAGATAACAGAGAAACTATGATCAAAACAGTCATTCTTCTACATTCTCTAATTGTGTTAAAGGGTAACTTGGGTATTTTTCAACCTGGACCCTATTTTCCCATCTTTTTGTGTCTAAGTGACTAAAGGGGACAACAATTTTTGAAATCACACCGTCAATGTACGTCCACTAACAGTTCTTGTTGCCACTGACAGGCTCAGATTGTTATTAGGGTAGGGTCCTTTCCATAATGTTGTCAGACACTTATAATAACAATCTTAGCCTGTCAGTGGCAGAAACAAGCACTTTTAGTGGACGTACATTGACGGTGTGATTTGCCCCGTCGGATTACATTGCAGCTCGTTTCGCGGCTGCCGGCTGAAGCGATCTCACTCAATACTGGACCAATTTCAAAAATTGTTGTCCCCTTTAGTCACTTAGACACAAAAAGATGGGAAAATAGGGTCCAGGTTGAAAAATACCCAAGTTACCCTTTAACACAATTAGAGAATGTAGAAGAATGACTGTTTTGATCATAGTTTCTCTGTTATCTCTCTACCTGCAACACAGACAGTCATGGAGTTCTGGACAAAATCAAATCTGACAATAAAAATATTCTCAGATTTGGGTCAGAGAGACAAAATCTCATCAGATGGGGGTCTGTGGCTCTAATGTGGACTAAATTAGGGTCCTTGACATGAAAAAGGCTGAGAATCACTGGTTTACAGTAAAATGAAAAAATTAACTATTATTATTTTGAGGGGCGTCCCGGCTCTGGTGGCTAAGGTTTGAACCATGAAACTGCGATGTCGTGGGTTTGAATCCGGCACTGGACATTTGTCACGTCATCCCTCTCTCTCTCTCTCTCTCTCTCTCTCTCTCATCCTTCTTGTCTCTCTACTAGTGGTGAAACGATTTGTTGATTAATCTGTTAATCGATCAACAGAAAATTAATCATTTATAATGTTGATAAATGATGAATAGTGTTAGTCATTTATCAGTAAAAATACCAAACATTTGTTCGTTCCAGCTTCACAGATTTGCTTTTTTGTGTTTCATCTCTTTATGAAATGAATCCTTTGTGTTTTTTGTCTGCTGGTCAGACAGAGGAAGAAACCTGAAGAATCACTTTGGACTCTGGGAACTGTGATGACATTTGTCCTTATTTTAGACATTTTATAGACTAAATGATTGACTGATTAATCGAAAAAGTCATTGATAGATTAATGGATAATGAAAATAATCATAAGTTGCAGCCCTGTCAACTGTCAGTCTAGAAGAGCACAAACCTCCGGCAACACTGAACAGCTCTCCACATAAAATGGAACGTGTATGATAAGACTCTTATCATACATGTTTGTCAAATTGCACCAAATCCGACACTGCACGTCCTCGGGTCCCCAGCAATACACCCGGCAAGTGTGAAGTCGATCGGACGAACGGTTCTCGAGATATGCGAAGGACACACAGACATATGCCGCTTTTCCACCGCATGGTACCGGCTCAACTCGACTCGACTCTACTCGCCTTTTTTGGTTTTCCATTGGGCAAGTACCAGGTATCAGGTACCATATTACCAGGTACCAGGTACCATATTACCTGGTACCTGGTACTTTTTTTGGTAGCACCTCCGTCGAGGTTCCAAGCGAGCTGAGGCGATACCAAAAGGTGACGTGAAAACACTGCAGACTACTGATTGGTCAGAGAGAATCGTCATCATTGCCGGCAGCGATAGCGGAGATTTTAAAGCAGGCTAAAAGCTGTTGTAATTTTGGCTCTACGACTGTTAATATGTCACTTTATTAAATTTTAATATTTTTCCAGGCAAGAAAGTAACCATGTAGATTCCCAATATGTGGTCAGTTTATCCAAATAACGCCTGTTTGTAAATCTGCTGCGACATTTTCGGAGACCGTCCGCCTCGCAGTCCGCCATTCCGCAGTCTGAAGAGACGCAATGCATTTTGGGGCGGTTGAGTATGTCCAGTAAACTCACGCCGCATACTCAGAAATTCTTGCTAATCTAGTATACATCTGGGCATTTCTCGCGTACACAAAATTCACATACTATGCAGTTGGAACGCACTACATACTCAATTTCACATATGAATAGTACGTTAGTGTGCGTCGCTATGACGACCAGTTGTGGGGGGGGCACATTGAGGGGGTACTATCTGCAGTGGAAAACCAAGTGGTACTACCAAAAGCGAGTAGAGTCGAGTCGAGTTGAGCCGGTACCATGCGGTGGAAAAGCAGCTATACACACACAGATTCCTGGAATTAGTAGATAGATTGTTCTTAATTAATAGTCTTGCATTCAGTTTTGTACACCCTCCAGTAGGCAGCAGTATTGAGCCAGAATTGTTGGTAGTTGCTTCACTCAACTGTAGAAGAACACAGCAGTAGCAGGCAGCTGTTTGGAGACAGTCTCTGGTTGTTTGCAATGCAAGAGCTGAATAAAGAACTGGTTGTTTGAATAAGTATGGCGTTTCTTTACTCAAGAAACACTAAGTCTATAAAGGCTAATGTTTTATGTATTTGAGGCCTGAGACGTGGGAGCGGAGAAGAGTGCAGGCAAACCACGGTAGGTTGGAGTGCAGTTTAGTCTGGCATTTTGCCGTCTAGTCATAACCAATACTGTCTTCAATAGCCTGTTCATAGCACTAATCTTTTATAACAAGAGATTTTGGCCAAATGTATTCAACGACAGGAAAAACTGAGAGCACACATAGCTACAATAAACTTTGTAACCTGTAAGTTGATGATAACGTAATGCGATGCACTTAATGCCGTTCTAATCAATGACGGACGAAACACGTATCTCGACATTCGCTGTTCAAAAACCTCGTAACTCCATCTGAGCTTGATTTCGGTAAAATATTAATAAAATAATGACACATGAAAGTAACTGACCATATATAAAGACACAATAACAACTTTGACGACGCGGCGTTCAGTTATTTTAAAAACACAGGGTTTTTTTTCATTTCCTGAAAAGTTACGGTTTTGGACATACAAGGTTTCCGCCCGACAGCGACGATATGGAACGTGTATAATAAGAAATGTACAGAATCAAATTGATTGGTCTGTCCTAGGCTGCAATGCTTTTGATTGGCCATTATTGAACGCATTTGTTATATGAGATACGCATTAAGGTATACATGTTTTGACCCATCTTGCTTGCCATAAGTTTGCAAGTCTGAGACACTTGATAACCAAACGACACGATGGGTCTTTAGAGCCGTTCGGATTTTTCAATAAAACCACACCAAATACTCACAAAAATTTGGAGTGTCTTTCTTGCTGCCTCTCCTGATGCAGGAGGTCTTAGTTTAGGTTTCATTTTTTACAGTGTGGCGGTGTGGTAACGGCTGACGGTCAGGACAGGCGTGATGAAAGCTCCTGAGAACAAGAAGTCAACCCCATAAATACACCCGTCCATCCCGTCCAACACCTGCTGCAGAAACCATCATACAATATAATACATACTGGTGAGACAAATAACTTTATATTAAACCTATATGTAAATGTAAACCTACATGTCTGTGTAAATTTTATTAGATACATTTAACAAGAATATATTTAGCGTATGGATTATAGTCGTATAGATTTTAAACCACATGTATATTCATATAATTGGTTTGTCTAATATATTTTGATATCTTTGGTATTTATTTATATACAGTTCTGTGCAAAAAGTCAGAGACTTTTCCAGTCAAGTGCAAGCTATTTATTTTTCAGTGTCAGAAAAAAATTTAGGAAACACTACCAGTCAAAAGTTTGGACACAAGCATTTTTCTTTATTTTTACTATTTTCCACATTTTGGAATAATAGCAAAGACATCAAAACTATGAAATAACACAAATGGAATTATGCAGCAACCAAATATATTTATATATCTTATATTATATATCTATATCTATACTTATATATCTTATATTTTAGATTCTTTGCCTTGATGGAAAGGCAAAGGCTTTGGAAAGAAATTCATACATAGGATCAACTTCACTATTTATATTTGTCTAAGAAACTCATTTCAAGCATTTAAGCAGAAGCCTTTAGATCAGAATGGCTTTAAGAGAATGAAACACACAGAACATTCAGTCAGGTGGGTCTGAACTTTTGACTGGCAGCTTATGTTTCCTGAATTATTGTTTGACACCAAAAGAATAAATAATCTGAATGGCCATTATTTCTTATATATTTTTATATTTTTGTAGTTTTCTAATACGACTAGTCATGTTTAATTTGGGGAATGTTTGTTTAATTTGACTGATAATATACAGTATTATGGTTTATAGATAGCAATATTTGAAGATGGAAGGTAGATATTTGAATTTGTTAAATTAAACAGGTGAGAAATCACTTGTCATTCAGCAACAGATCGAACCACGAACAACATTATAGCATCTTTAAACTGCTCTTAAATATAGATGTTGATTATTAATAATTCACTTTTTTTTTAAAGATAAAATTTCTACATTACATTACATTACGTCATTTAGCAGACGCTTTTCTCCAAAGTGACTTACAATAAGTACATTTTGTCAACATGTCTACATTTCAAGGCAGATCTGATTAAAATTTTTGACATAAAAGCCTGGTCTCTTATTGAAATACAGACGTTTGGATTTGAACCGATGTTCCTAAAGTGCAAAAATTCATCCAAAATTCCCTTTTCTCTGACCCTTGAAAAAGTGGAAGTGCTCAACATACAAACACAACTCTTATCTGTTTCTTTTCAACAGATTTCAGCCTCCTGAAATAAGGAAGAAGGTGAAAAGAGGAAGTCAGGAGTCAGATGTCCTGAATACGCTCCATCTCTGAGCTTTCCTCAGTGTGGCGCCACAGTGTTTGATACCAAACCCATCACTTTCAAAGAAAGGATTTTAAAAACGATCACCTTTTGGTTGTTTTGCCAAAATTTGCCACCAAACTGAGTGGCTTGTTCTCGTTAGTTTGACCAAGCTGCTCTGTCTAGACAGAACTGACCAACACAACATTATTTTTCATCTAAGAGACAAAGTCAGAGCTCCATTTTGCCAAAATGCCGGAGCTTAGCAGCAACTTCACCACCATGATGCCAAACATCACAAGCTGGACTGCTGGCGACTGCCCGCCACCGCGAGTCCGCCTGGAGCGCCTCATCCTGCCGCCTATCCTCACCATCGACATGGTGCTGGGGCTGCTGGGAAACGCTGTCGCCCTGTGGATCTTCTGCTTCCGACTGAAGACCTGGAATCCCAACAACTTGTTCCTCTTCAACCTGGTGATCGCTGACTTCCTGGTTCTAGTGAGTGTGCCGCTGAACATCGATGCCTTGATCAGGGGCCACTGGGTCTTTGGAGACGGCTGGTGCCGCATCAACCTCTTCCTGTTGTTCGCCAACCGCTCAGCCAGCATCGGCCTCATGACTGTGGTGGCCATCTACCGCTACTTTAAGGTGGAGAAAGAGTTTACATTCTATTAAGTTCATTTTTTACACTTTGTTTGCTCATGAACCGAGCTTACCCAACTCACCTATGACTTTACAGTATCTTAACTCCAATATCTTATCATCAGGGTGGAATTACATTAATCAAGAGGCATGACAGGCAGTTAGTCTTCACCTGGATTTTCCCTATCTATAGTTTGGAAGGTTGGGGCTGTTAAGTTGGAGTCTACATTGGCCAAAAATTGCTGCTAGTTTTAGTTTAATAAACATTTCTCAGATGGGGCCCCTGCTAAAAAAAACAGCTTAGACCAGTTCATGATGGTCATGCTGGTTTTTGATGGTGACCAGCTTAAGGTAGGTCACCACCTTCAGGATGGTTTTAGCTGGTGGCCAGTTTATGATGGTTTTTGCTGGTTTATGCTGGTGACCAGCTGGTTTTGAATGGTCGTTTTTGCTGGTGACCAGCTGGTTTTGAATGGTGGTTTTTGCTGGTTTATGCTGGTGACCAACTGGTTTTGAATGGTGGTTGTTGCTGGTGACCAGCTGGTTTAGGCTGGTGACCAGCTTAATGATGGTTCTTGATGGTTTATGCTGGTGACCAGCTGGTTTTGGCTGGTGACCAGTGTCTGATGGAGCTTCTTGCTGGTTTTGGGTGGCAATAAAGTTCCTTGTGATCATTACATTGATTTTGAAATTAATGCACATGGTTAAGGTTAGATTTTGACTAAGTAGACCTAATAAGAACTATAATAATGGACAAAAATAAAACTGACAGACACCAACATTTTGCAAATACTTTACATTTTTTATTGAATACATCACTTTGAAAAGAGTGGGGGAAACCGTCTTACACGGCTCAGTGGTCTATGTGGGTGTGACCTCCCAGGTTCGAATCCGACCCAGGACCTTTGTCAGATGCAGAGCTGGTCTAGAGGCAGAAATAATATGATTGGTTGAGTTAAACCTTAGTGGGCGGAGCCAAAGAACCAGAAAATTACAAGTACAAGTTACCTAACTGACAAACTTCAATGGCAAAGAAGGAACTCTGAATTAAAAATATATAAACCACAATTCATTCATGATGTTGAAGGTCAGCAGCTAGCTAACTATCTTATCTAGCTAGCTATAGGCTAGTATAGCTAGTTTGAACTTGAAGGTCAGCTAGCTAACCGAGATTAGGGGTTCCCAACCCCTGGGCTGCGGACCGGTGCCGGGCCGCGGAGGTGCTACTTCCGGGCCGTGGAATGGCTGCAGAATTATAATTTTCTTTATCATACTTTTTTTTTTCAAAAAGTGTTTAATTTTCACACCTACACCAGTCATGTTATTTCATCCAAAACATCAAAAAATCGAAATTAGTTTCTTTGACTAGCGGCAGCCCTGTGATCGGTGGAGTTTTGAATGTCGGCTTGGCGGTTCATTAGTTCGGTTCCGAACTGCACCGCACATCGCAGTGTACAGGCAGAGATGAGCGGGCCTCAGCAAACCTCCATGGAGGCTGTTCGGGTAAAAGAGATGGTGATGCACAACCGGAAAATGTTACCAAAAAGAAAAGCAAACAAACGTCGCTGCAACAAGGGCTTCATATCTCGTTGCTCACCGAATTGCCAAAGCTAAAAAGCCCTTTACAATCGGAGAGGAGTTAATTCTGCCCGCTGCAAAAGACATCTGCCGTGAACTTTTGGGGGAAAAAGCAGCTAGCATGGTAGGAAATTACTGCCACTAAGAACAGACTTAGAAGCAGACTGGATGTGAGGAATACCCTGCGCATCTCATTGTCAACCATCACGCCCCGGTATGATGTTCTTGTGACCCCTGGGCTTGCTTGCCGGTGTTACACCGAATTTGGTGACCCATCAGATTCTGTGACCTGCAGTGTTGGTTAGGCTGGTTAGGTTTTTTGGCATGAGGAGTGAGATGGTTGGGGTTAGGGTAAGTATCAGGGCAGGTCACAGAATCTGATGGGTCACCAAATTCGGTGTAACACCGGCAAGCAAGCCCAGGGTCTCACTGACACGAATATCAGTAAGTTTATGCTCATTAATATTTGTAAAGCTAGCTTGACCTCTACATTTACTTAAATGATAGGCTGAAATCACTGTGTGAGTTGGGTATTGAAGTAATGTCTTTAGTGACGAAGAAATGTCTAATTCTGAAGCGGTCTGACCGTTGAAATAGGCTGTTATTTACATAAAATTAGCCTTTGTTGCCACCCGCTGGTGAGTAAATATGCGCAACTAAAACCATTGTAAATTAACCATTGTAAAACAATAATAATAGCCTAATAATAGCCTACTTTTTAAAATGCACTTTTTTTTTGGCTACGATGCATATTAAAATTGACCACCGGTCCGCGATTGTTTTTTTTATGTACGCGCCGGTCCGTGGCACAATAAAGGTTGGGAACCCCTGACCTAGATAACTTAGTATGGTAGATTGTATTGTTTCAGTTAGCAGCAGAGCGCTAGGCTTCATAATATTAGCTTCCTCCCCCCTTACCTCTCGTCTTTTTCACTGAGCTTCAGTCTAATGTTACTTAGACAGAAAATCTGTGGTTCTTTGGCTCCGCCCACTGAGGTTTAACTCAACCAATCAAATTATTTCTGCTTCCAGAGCAGCTCTGCCTCTGAGAAATCCTCCTAAAACACCAATCTGTCCTTGTATTGCTCTTCATCATTGAAGTAAAGTGGAGTCACTGGGTGTTTCAGGTCTTTCAACATCAGATTCCCTTGGTCAGGTGACCCAGTTTGTTGATCAGTCTTCAGTTTGTGACCCAGCAGGAAGTGTCGTATTCAGTCTTTCTGCAGCCTTGTTATATTATAAACTATCTAAACTCTCTTTTTCATTCTCCTCTTCTTCCAGGTCGTCCACCCCCATCACCGGTTCAACCGCATGAACAAGAAGCAGGCTGGGTTCGTGGCGGCGTTCATCTGGCTGCTGATGATTGGTCCTCGGGTTCCCATGCTGGCCTACAACTGCATCAAGGGCAGCGGTATCAACACCCAGTGTGTCTTTTTCAATTCCTACAGCGAGCCGTCGCGAGCCATCATCATCCTGGTCGGGATGCACCGGATCCTGTTGGTGCTGGAGTTTTTCATCCCGCTGGCCATGCTGCTGTTCTGCTCCGCCCGGATCTCCTGCATCCTGCGGCGGCGGCAGATGGACAAGGCTCAGAAGGTGCGCAGGGCGATGCGGGTGTGCGCCGTGATCGTCGGGGTGTTCGCCGTGTGTTTCCTGCCCGGGACGCTGACGACCATCGGGCTGTGGATCATCCGATCGTACCGGCCGTGGGACTGCGCCTCGTTCTACACCTTCACCCAGCTCACCATCGTGTCGTTCGGCTTGAACTTCCTGAACTCGGCCCTGGATCCCATCATCTACTGCTTCTCCAGCTCCATGTTCAGGAAGGCGCTCTGCAGCTCGCTGCCCGCCGCCCTGCGCTGCGGTCGGGGGACGGGCGACGGCGAGGCCGCAGCGGCCTCGTCTGGAACTCAGTCAACAGCGCAGCAGGAACTGTGAGGGCCGACAGAGCGCGTGAGGCGATGGCCGAGGCCCCCTTTAAACTTGTCCTAATTTATTCCCCCTCACCCTCCTTTCACCTCTCTCTTTCTCTTTTTCTGTCTCTCTGTCTCTCTTATTCTCCACTCCAGTGTTGTCGTCATTTCAGGGCTTTTGGTTTCTATCCAGATCTGTTTTTTTTCTCCTATGTTGAAAATGAATGGGATTTTAGTCAATCGTTCTGTTCGTAAAATGTGTGAAATAATGTCAGTAGAAATGACATACGCACAATGTTATTACAGAGTCATTACCAAGTTAAACATATTTTAATCCGTTACTGTATTTTTAAAAACTATTTTTCTAACAGCCATGGTGTGGAGGGTTAGGGTTAGGGTTTTGGAGGTTGTGCTTTAACATAATTTTACTCCTCTATTCATTTTCACATTAGACTGAAAGGGGGCGGGGCCACAATCCCTTATATGGGACGAAAAATGATGTCACACCTGAGAGGACAACTGGCTCGCCATCTGTCTCACTCTCTGTCAACCCATCTTCCAAATAAGGAGGGTTGAGGGAGAGAGAGACAGTGTGTGTGTGTGTGTGTGTGTTCTCCACACACACACACACTCCACACCTGTGTTCTAACGATTTGCAGGTGTCCATGGCAGTTGATGACATCACCCCCTCTGAACATTCCGACATCAGTTTGTGTTGGAAAATACATCGCAATAAAACTCAAATATCTCAAAAACTGTAAAACCTATTGCATAGAAAAGTAATAGCGCACTTCTCTGCAATCAGCTGAATGTTTTGATGCGTAATGTGTATCTGAAGTGTAGAAACTGTGGGAGGAGACGGGGACGAAATCTGTCACTATGTCTGCGAGTTCTGGTCTATTGAAGCGTCTGTGAAGCATGGAAATACAATAGTTGGACTTGTGAGTGTATCTATACAAAATGAATTTAAATTCAATATATTGTATGATCTTGTTATTTGTTGCGACAAAAGTTTGCTGATGGTGATCAATGAATGAATTTTGACAACCTTTGTTCCTGAAGTTGCTCTGCAGCCTGGTTTGTTGTCCGTCTTGTCAGCTCTGTGCCTATTAATGAATATATAATTAATGAATATATAAAAAATAACCTATCTTTATTGTGCCAGGAGTTCAGTTTCCTGCTTGAAGCCACGGACTGAAACGAAAAAATGTGAGGGGGCCCGTGGTTGAAGACAAGGATGTCCTACTCTACTGCTGTTATTTTGCTGATTTTCAGTAAAAGTGCTGCTGAACTGGTGTCTAAAACCCCAAAATCGGTGATTGTGTGTTATCTGTTGCTGCGGCAGAGGAGACTGGAGAATTGTTTCTTTCTCTCTCCATTCTGAAATCACACCTTTAGCACATAAAGCGATGTGCTTTATGTGTTGTTTCAAGGGCCAGTAAGTGATTTATGTCTATCGCCCTCTATCGGCAGCCAGTAGGAACTGCAGCAACATCGACAGATCTCTGGCACACCTTACTCATGTTTCCACAATTAATAATCATGTAATTTGCCGATATTGAAGTGTTTGTGTCTTACACACCGAGCAGCTGAAAGGCTTCTCCCAAATCTGGGCGATATACCGAAAGTTGTCCAAAACCGACACTGGCACTCTCTCACTGACCAAATTTCCTCCATGGCGGTCTGTTCTTGTTGGTTGTATATTTCATTTTATTTCCCTTCTTTTTTTTGATTTCATTTGTTTTTTTCTTTTCTTCTCTGATTTTATATCCTTCCTTGACATGTTAGAATTTTTTGCAAAAATTACACCTATTCTGTACTGATACGTTCTTCTTCTTCATCGTCTTCTTCAAAAAGTTCTGGGTGAGAAAGGCCTGGCTTCTCCGTAGTGAATGTGACAGAAAAAGTTACAGCCTGCAGAATCAAACATGACAGGGATTTCATTTCCATATTTAAACTATTCTGCTTTATTGACTGTAAACACAGACTGCTGAGGAAGATATCGAGTTTTGTTGCTATGTATTTTATAGATTATAACCATATCTAATCAAATATACTGTTGTAGTAACATTATACAACATGAATTATCAATGGAAATTATGTAATATTTGTCAGTGTAAAATGTATGTAACTTATTTTGTTGGTGTTTGCTGTACAAAAGAGAAATAACTGTTTTCAGAGCAGTTGTTAATCTGACCGGCTGTTTCTGTGAAAGATGTCTCGTGCGAGGCTTCTTGGCTGCCTTCTTTATGACATTCATGATACTTTTTTCAGAGGTTTACACCCAAAATAACAAGTTTTGTTAAAAAAAAAAAAGAACTCTTACAGTACTATGTTTGACATGAGGATTGTGCTTCTGTGAAACTCATCTGTGATCACTTGAGAAATTGCTGTTTTCACATTAAAATGCATTTGCAAAGTGCTTTGTGTTGTTCTTAAAGCAGACAATGACGGCTTATAATGATTTATAATCAGCTTATAATGTTTTATATCTGCTTGTAGCTTAGTCATTTCATTACTTTACTTAAAGCAGTCAGTGACCACTTACAGTTGCTTATAATGACATTATAAAACATCATAACAAAAGTTATAAGTCATTCTAAGTTGATTGTTACTTAACCTTATTACTATAACCATATTATAAGGTGTAACTTCAATCATTATAATGTATTATGACAGTTTTGTTGATCGTTATCCACAATGTTTATAATGTATTATACCTACTGGTATTATAATACACTATGATCTTTGGCTGTAATTATAAAGTGTTATGATACATGCTGCTATAAGTTGTTATGAAAAAGCTTTATAACAGATTATGAGCAATGTTATATAACATTATAACTGTATATGCATAATTATAACTATACTTATAATGCATTATGATGGCATTATAATGTGTTATAAGTATGATTATAATGTATTATACACACGGGCTTCATAGAAAGTGTTATCCACTTTTCTTCTCAAAGGCACAAAACAAACATCCAACAATCTGTACAATAATCTCTGTATAATAAATCAAATTAAGAGAGAAATCTTGAACTCCTGACAACATGAACACTCATAGCTAGTTGAAGCCTCTTCTGGTTACTTCAGAAGCTGTTTTACACGCCCAACAATTAACGATATCACTACAGTACAATGAGCACAGAAACAAGTTTTCAGCTCACATTACAAATTATACTGATTGGCCTGAAGAGGGCGCTATGATTACAAGTCAAAAAAACTCAAACCTAATATCTCAGATACTGCCAGGGTGATTCTGACAAAACTTGGAGCAGAGCTGAACTGAATCACGCAAACTGAATAACGTGGAACCTTTATGACGGAAACTTATTTTACTTAAGAAATACTCAGAGGTCTGCAAGGCAAACCACACGTCTTCTGTGGAAAACCAGTCATGTGATCAGGCTAGTGGTGATTTCAGAACTTCCTGAATCAGTTTTTACTTTTGTGTATTGGTCCTGTCGGCCAGTGTTTGTCTGACTGCCTCAGCGCCGCATTTCATCTGAATGCCTGTTGAAATCCTGAGCTGCAGACTGAGAGGAAATGTGACAACATTTTACCCAGCAGCACCCAGGCTGCAAAAAATAACAAGTGACTTTAATTTTAGGTCAAATTATTACTAATGCAGTGCTGAAGTGTCAGTATGAACTTGTTTTATGATATTGTAACATGTTCTGAGACATTTACAGCAGTGGTTCTCAACGGGGGGTCCGGAGACCACCAGGGGTCCTTGATGAGGATCCAGGGGGTCCCCAGCAAACTGATGAATTGTTAAACTTCAGCATTATTTAATTTACAAGAAGTGAACACAGTTAGAGAATGTAGAGGAATGACTGTTCTGATCATAGTTTCTCTGTTATCTCTCTACCTACAATACAGAGAGTCATGGAATTCTGGACAAAATCATATCTGATAATAAAAATATTCTCAGATTTGGGTTCAAGAGACAAAATCTCATCAAATGGGGGTCCGTGGCCCTAATGTGGACTGAATTTGGGGTCCTTGAGGTTGAGAATCACTGATCTAGACGACCTGATTCTCATGGCCCGTTCGAAAGAATTGGCTATTTTCCACACAGTGCAATTGGTGCAGCACTTAACCAGGTTAGGTTTTGCCATCAATTGGGAAAAGAGCGCACCCATGCCACATCAACAGGCGGTGTCTTTGGGAGTGCAGCTGGACTCCGCCACACTACGGGCATGAGTGTCAGAACCCAGACAGACGGCCGTGTTGGAGGCGGTTCGGCGGGCGAGACGGGGCGGAACGGTGACGGCTTTGACCGTCATGCGGCTCCTGGGTCTCATGGCGGTGGCTCACCCTGTGGTTCCACTGGGGCTGCTCCATATGAGATGCCTTCAGAGATGGTTTGCCAGATTGCGTTTGGATCCATGACGTCACAAACGGCACATGGTGACCATTCCCCCGACAGCCAGGGAGGACCTGGCGTAATAGGGGACCCCCCAAATACTGGCGGAGGGAACACCGCTGGGGAGAGTGACCTCCTACGTGTCGGTGTTCACAGACGCCTCCCTGACGGGTTGGGGGGGAACCTGCCTGGGGCAGTCAGTCGGTGGTGTGTGGCCTTCAGGGACAAACCACCACATCAACCTACTAGAGCTGACTGCAGTCATGCTGGTCCTACAGCACTTCCTGCCTCTGTTACAGGGGAAGGATGTGCTAGTGAAGACCGACAACCGTTCGACAGTGGCCTACATCAACAGACAGGGCGGAGTACGATCCTCATCGTTGTTAAAGGCTGCCGAGAACCTGTGGCACTGGGCCACAGAGCACCTCCGTTCTCTCAAGGCGCTGCATATTCCATGCCTGGAGAACACGGGGGCCGACCTCATGTCGAGGGGCGGCCCCTGGAGGACGAATGGAGATTGCATCCCGACATAGTGGACCAGATTTGGTCCCGATTCAGGAAGGCGGAAGTGGACCTGTTCGCCACCCGGCAGAACGCCCACTGTCCCCTGTGGTTCTCTCTGTTTCCCCGAGACGCTCCCCCATTGGGGGTGGATGCGTTCGGACACGCGCCATGGCCAGGAAAGCTGCTGTATGCTTTTCCTCCCCTCCGTCTCATTCCTTCCCTGCTGGCGAGAGTGAGAGTGGAGTGACTGTCGCTCATTCTGGTGGCCCCGGACCGCACGACGGCACCGTGGTACACGGAGATGAGACAGCTGCTGGTGGCTCCACCCTGGACAGTTCCCCAGTTTTGGGGGGCATTGTCTCAGGCGAACGGAGCGATAGGTGCGATGCCCAGCCTGGGACAGCCTCTCAAGGTTTGGTTCCTGAGAGGGACAGACTGATGCGTGCTGGACCTGCTACGGATGTGGTGCAGGCCATCCAGCGCGTGAGGGCTCAATCCACCATTGATAGTTACAAGGCAATTGGATCTGTTCTCTCTTTTCTCCAGTGCCTGCTGGAAAGGCGGTTGGCGCTCTCCACTAATAAAGTGTATGCGTCGGCAATCTCTTCCTGCCATGAGGGGTTTGGAGAGAGGTCGGTTTTCGGCCACCCCCTCATGAAGCGTTTTTTGCAGGGGGCTAGGAGAAAACGCCCAGTGGTGCATTCCACTGCCCCTCAGTGGGAGCTGCCTTTGGTCTTGGAGGCTCTTTCTAAGGAGACTTTTGAACCGCTTACGCAGACTTCTCTTAAGCTGTTGTCGGTCAAGACAGCTCTGCTGCTTGCTTTGACCTCAGCTAAAAGAGTGAGTAACTTGTGCGCTCTTTCG
>NC_136016.1:24731714-24790572 GCF_048128805.1 Centroberyx gerrardi
TGAATACACTTTAACTCACTGGCGATCACTGTCTATGCCTGTTGCTGTGGTTTTGTTTAGAGCAGTTACAACACGGCAGCTGCCGCCTATAGTGGTCGGATATATAAACAACATCTTGAAAAACGTGTTTTATGTAACCTTAAGGATCGACATAGTGTTTTAAAAAATCTATACAATATTGGGATAGATAGTATCGCAATACTCAACAGTATCGTTATTTTCTAACAGCCCTTGTTAGCCTAGCTGACCTTCAAGTTCAAACCATACTAGCCTATAACTAGCTAGAAAAGATAGTTAGCTAGCTGCTAACCTTCAACATCATGAATGAATTGTAGTTTACATTTTGAATTCAGAGTTAGGTAACTTGTACTCTGAAATTTTCTAGTTCTTTGTCTCCGCCCACTAAGGTTTAATTCAACCAATCAGATTATTTCTGCCTGTAGACCAGCTCTGCATCTGACAAAGGTCCTGGGTCGGATTCGAACCCAGGAGGTCGCGCCCACATAGACCACTGAGCCACCAGGACACCCATCTGAGAAATGTTTATGGAACTAAAACTAGTAACTAGCGGCAATTTTTGGCCAATGTAGACTCCAACTTAACAGCCCCAACCTTCCAAACTATAGATAGGGAAAATCCAGGTGAAGACTAACTGCCTGTCATGCCTCTTGATTAATGTAATTCCACCCTGATGATAAGATATTGGACTTAAGATACTGTATAGGTGAGTTGGGTAAGCTCGGTTCATGAGCAAACAAAGTGTAAAAAATGAACTTAATAGAATGTAAACTCTTTCTCCACCTTAAAGTAGCGGTAGATGGCCACCACAGTCATGAGGCCGATGCTGGCTGAGCGGTTGGCGAACATCAGGAAGAGGTTGAAGCGGCACAAGCTGTCTCCAAAGACCCAGTGGCCCCTGAGCAAGGCATCGATGTTCAGCGGCACACTCACTAGAACCAGGAAGTCAGCGATCACCAGGTTGAAGAGGAACAAGATGTTGGGATTCCAGGTCTTCAGTCGGAAGCAGAAGATCCACAGGGCGACAGCGTTTCCCAGCAGCCCCAGCACCACGATGACGGTGGTGAGGATAGGCTGCTGCAGGTGACCTCCTCGCTGTGGTTGGCAGTCACCGGCAGGAGTCCCGGTCGTGAAGTCTGGCATCATGGTGGTGAAGTTGCTGCTAAGCTCCGGCATTTTGGCAAAATGGAGCTCTGACTTTGTCTCTTAGATGAAAAATAATGTTGTGTTGGTCAGTTCTGTCTAGACAGAGCAGCTTGGTCAAACTAACGAGAACAAGCCACTCAGTTTGGTGGCAAAACAACCAAAAGGTGATCGTTTTTAAAATCCTTTCTTTGAAAGTGATGGGTTTGGTATCAAACACTGTGGCGCCACACTGAGGAAAGCTCAGAGATGGAGCGTATTCAGGACATCTGACTCCTGACTTCCTCTTTTCACCTTCTTCCTTATTTCAGGAGGCTGAAATCTGTTGAAAAGAAACAGATAAGAGTTGTGTTTGTATGTTGAGCACTTCCACTTTTTCAAGGGTCAAAGAAAAGGGAATTTTGGATGAATTTTTGCACTTTAGGAACATCGGTTCAAATCCAAACGTCTGTCTTTCAATAAGAGACCAGGCTTTTATGTCAAAAATTTTAATCAGATCTGCCTTGAAATGTAGACATGTTGACAAAATGTACTTATTGTAAGTCGCTTTGGAGAAAAGCGTCTGCTAAATGACGTAATGTAATGTAATGTAGAAATTTTATCTTTAAAAAAAAAGTGAATTATTAATAATCAACATCTATATTTAAGAGCAGTTTAAAGATGCTATAATGTTGTTCGTGGTTCGATCTGTTGCTGAATGACAAGTGATTTCTCACCTGTTTAATTTAACAAATTCAAATATCTACCTTCCATCTTCAAATATTGCTATCTATAAACCATAATACTGTATATTATCAGTCAAATTAAACAAACATTCCCCAAATTAAACATGACTAGTCGTATTAGAAAACTACAAAAATATAAAAATATATAAGAAATAATGGCCATTCAGATTATTTATTCTTTTGGTGTCAAACAATAATTCAGGAAACATAAGCTGCCAGTCAAAAGTTCAGACCCACCTGACTGAATGTTCTGTGTGTTTCATTCTCTTAAAGCCATTCTGATCTAAAGGCTTCTGCTTAAATGCTTGAAATGAGTTTCTTAGACAAATATAAATAGTGAAGTTGATCCTATGTATGAATTTCTTTCCAAAGCCTTTGCCTTTCCTTCAAGGCAAAGGGCGGCTTCTTTAAAGAATCTAAAATATAAGATAGTTTGGATTTGTTTAACACTTTTTTGGTCACTGCATAATTCCATTTGTGTTATTTCATAGTTTTGATGTCTTTACTATTATTCTAAAATGTGGAAAATAATAAAAATAAAGAAAATGCAAGTCAAAACTTTTGACAGGTAGTGTATGTTTCCTGCATTTCTTTCTGACACTGAAAAAAACTGACACCATTTTGACTGCACAGTACTGTATATATGTAAATACCAAATATATCAAAATATATTAGACAAACCAATTATATGAATAAACATGTGGTTTAAAATATATACGACTATAATATAATATAATGTAACTATGGAAACTAAGTATGCAAAGCAAATCTATGTACGCTACATATATTCTTGTGAAATGTATCTATTAAAATGTACACACACGTAGTTTACATTTACACATCAGTTTAATATAAAGTTATTTGTCTTACCAGTATGTATTGTATTGTATGATGGTTTCTGCAGCAGGTGTTGGACGGGATGGACGGGTGTATTTATGGGGTTGAGCTTTCATCACGCCTGTCCTGACCGTCAGCCGTTACCACACCGCCACACTGTAAAAAATGAAACCTTCATTTTTCTTTTCTATGGTAAAAAATTCTAAAATGTACACCCACATGTTCATTGTTATGTCGTTTAAAACTGTTTTCAATAAAAATATTTTGAAAAAAAAAAAAAAAAATGAAACCTAAACTCTGACATCAGGAGAGGCAACAAGAAAGACACTCCAAATTTTTGTGAGTATTTGGTGTGGTTTTGTTGAAAAATCCAAAAATGTGTGGTCTTGTACGGCTCTAAAGACCCATCGTGTCGTTTGGTTATCAAGTGTCCCAGACTTGCAAACTTATGGCAAGCCAGATAATGGCCAATCAAAACCATTGCAGCCTAGGACAGATCAATCAGTTTGATTCTGTACATTTCTTATTTTATGCGTTCCGTATGTTATTATGCACACATGATAAGCAACATTTTTTATCATACATGTAAAATAAGAAGTGTTATCATACGTGTATTACATAAAATGGAACATGTATGATTTTATGTGGAGAACTGTTCAGTGTTGGCGGAGGTTTGTGCTCTTCTAGACTTCTGTTGATCGATTAATCGATTCATCAACAAATCCTTAGGATGAGAGAGAGAGAGAGGAATGACGTGACAAATGTCCAGCGCCGGATTCAAACCCACGACATCGCAGTTTCATGGTTCAAACCTTAGCCACCAGAGCCGGGACGCCCCTCAAAATAATAATAGTTAATTTTTTTCATGTACTGTAAACCAGTGATTCTCAATCTTTTTCATATCATGGACCCCTAATTTGGAGCAGAGCTGAACTGAATCACGCAAACTGAATAATGTGGAACCTTTATGACGGAAACTTACTTTACTTAAGAAATACTTATTTTACTTAAGAAATACTCAGAGGTCTGCAAGGCAAACCACACGTCTTCTGTGGAAAACCAGTCGTGATCAGGCTAGTGGTGATTTCAGAACTTCCTGAATCTGTGTTTGACTGCCTCAGCGCCGCATTTCGTCTGAATGCCTGTTGAAATCCTGAGCTGCAGACTGAGAGGAAATGTGACAACATTTTACCCAGCAGCACCCAGGCTGCAAAAAATAACAAGTGACATTAATTTTAGGTCAAATTATTACTAATGCAGTGCTGAAGTGTCAGTATGAACTTGTTTTTGATAATGTAACATGTTCTGAGACATTTACAGCAGTGGTTCTCAACAGGGGGTCCGGGGACCACCAGGGGTCCTTGATGAGGATCCAGGGGGTCCCCAGCAAACTGATGAATTGTTAAACTTCAGCATTATTTCATTTACAAGAAGTTAACACAGTTAGAGAATGTAGAGGAATTACTGTTTTGATCATAGTTTCTCTGTTATCTCTCTACCTACAATACAGAGAGTCATGGAATTCTGGACAAAATCATATCTAACAATAAAAATATTCTCAGATTTGGGTTCAAGAGACAAAATCTCATCAAATGGGGGTCCGTGGCCCTAATGTGGACTGAATTTGGGGTCCTTGAGGTTGAGAATCACTGATCTAGACGACCTGATTCTCATGGCCCGTTCGAAAGAATTGGCTATTTTGCACACATGCAGCACTTAACCAGGTTAGGTTTTGCCATCAATTGGGAAAAGAGCGCACCCATACCACATCAACAGGCGGTGTCTTTGGGAGTGCAGCTGGACTCCGCCACACTACGGGCATGAGTGTCAGAACCCAGACAGACGGCCGTGTTGGAGGCGGTTCGGCGGGCGAGACGGGGCGGAACGGTGACGGCTTTGACCGTCATGCGGCTCCTGGGTCTCATGGCGGTGGCTCACCCTGTGGTTCCACTGGGGCTGCTCCATATGAGATGCCTTCAGAGATGGTTTGCCAGATTGCGTTTGGATCCATGACGTCACAAACGGCACATGGTGACCATTCCCCCGACAGCCAGGGAGGACCTGGCGTAATAGGGGACCCCCCAAATACTGGCGGAGGGAACACCGCTGGGGAGAGTGACCTCCTACGTGTCGGTGTTCACAGACGCCTCCCTGACGGGTTGGGGGGGAACCTGCCTGGGGCAGTCAGTCGGTGGTGTGTGGCCTTCAGGCACAAACCACCACATCAACCTACTAGAGCTGACTGCAGTCATGCTGGTCCTACAGCACTTCCTGCCTCTGTTACAGGGGAAGGATGTGCTAGTGAAGACCGACAACCGTTCGACAGTGGCCTACATCAACAGACAGGGCGGAGTACGATCCTCATCGTTGTTAAAGGCTGCCGAGAACCTGTGGCACTGGGCCACAGAGCACCTCCGTTCTCTCAAGGCGCTGCATATTCCATGCCTGGAGAACACGGGGGCCGACCTCATGTCGAGGGGCGGCCCCTGGAGGACGAATGGAGATTGCATCCCGACATAGTGGACCAGATTTGGTCCCGATTCGGGAAGGCGGAAGTGGACCTGTTCGCCACCCGGCAGAACGCCCACTGTCCCCTGTGGTTCTCTCTGTTTCCCCGAGACGCTCCCCCATTGGGGGTGGATGCGTTCGGACACGCGCCATGGCCAGGAAAGCTGCTGTATGCTTTTCCTCCCCTCCGTCTCATTCCTCCCCTGCTGGCGAGAGTGAGAGTGGAGTGACTGTCGCTCATTCTGGTGGCCCCGGACCGCACGACGGCACCGTGGTACACGGAGATGAGACAGCTGCTGGTGGCTCCACCCTGGACAGTTCCCCAGTTTTGGGGGGCATTGTCTCAGGCGAACGGAGCGATAGGTGCGATGCCCAGCCTGGGACAGCCTCTCAAGGTTTGGTTCCTGAGAGGGACAGACTGATGCGCGCTGGACCTGCTACGGATGTGGTGCAGGCCATCCAGCGCGTGAGGGCTCAATCCACCATTGATAGCTACAAGGCTAAATGGTTGGGCTTTCAAAAGTGGTGCGGGGAGCAGAACATCGATCCTTTGAACTGTTCAATTGGATCTGTTCTCTCTTTTCTCCAGTGCCTGCTGGAAAGGCGGTTGGCGCTCTCCACTAATAAAGTGTATGCGTCGGCAATCTCTTCCTGCCATGAGGGGTTTGGAGAGAGGTCGGTTTTCGGCCACCCCCTCATGAAGCGTTTTTTGCAGGGGGCTAGGAGAAAACGCCCAGTGGTGCATTCCACTGCCCCTCAGTGGGAGCTGCCTTTGGTCTTGGAGGCTCTTTCTAAGGAGACTTTTGAACCGCTTACGCAGACTTCTCTTAAGCTGTTGTCGGTCAAGACAGCTCTGCTGCTTGCTTTGACCTCAGCTAAAAGAGTGAGTAACTTGTGCGCTCTTTCGGTCCATCCCAGCTGTTTGCTGATACGTGGGGACCTGAGTGGCGCCACACTCAGACAGAATCCGTCTTTTGCACCCAAGGACATCAATAGTTCTTTTCGGTCTAGGACGATTCAAAGCAGAGACTCGCCCACTGGTGGTGGGTAGGGACCCTCCTGCAGCCATCCGCGCACACTCAACACGGAGTGTGGCTGCGTCGACGGCATTGTTCAGTGGAACAGGTGTGGAGGAGATCTGCACAGCGGCGTCCCGGTCGATGCCCTGTCCATTCATCAGGTTCTATCTGTTGGATGTGTCTGGGTCATTCTCTGGTTCTGTACTCAGTACTGGTACACGAGACCTGTGAAGAAATGATCTAATAGGCCCGAGTCTCTCATGTTGTAGCTCGATGGAGATCAGCCATTGGGTTGGTCAGCGCTACACCTTACTGTTTTGTCAACGTGATTTAAGTGTAACGTTGGTTTTCACGCCCCCCATTCTATAGACATGGGTGTGAGCGGAATCATATCTGGCTGACCTATTGCACTGTTACAGTCAATCCAGGCTATGACACAGCATGTTGTTTGTGTTAGTGTCTCGGCAGTGAGTGAAGTCATCGCCTCTGTGTGAAATAGAACGATAGTTACTTATTGTAACGGTAGATCTATGATCACAGGCGGAGCCCTCTAACAGCTCACCCTGCCGCTCCACGAGTCGCTGAAGACTTAGTGGATGCTGAATGAGGGGCCGCTTGCTATTTATAAGTTTGAGGCCCCATAGGGGGTGTATAGGCTCATCCTGATTGGCTGAGCACGTGCATGCAAATTTTCAGTGCGCTGAGGTGACTAGATGAGTGACTAAGCCAATAGAGAGCCCTGTTAGAGGGCTCCGCTTGTGATCATAGAACTACAGTTACAATACGTAACTATTGTTTCTGTGCTCACTGTACTGTAGTCATATTGTTAATTGTTAGGAGTTCAAAATGGCTTTTGAATCAAGCTGAAGAGGCTTTAACCAGCTGTGGCTGTTCATGTCAGGAGTTCAAGATTTCTCCCTTAAATAGATTTATTATATAGAGATTATTGTACAGATTGTTGGATGTTTGTCTTTGAGAAGAAAAGTGTATTGCTTTTATTTTTGCCTCTGTCAGACTAACAATTGCTCTGAAAACAATTATTTCTCTTTTGTACACCACACACCGACAAAATATCTCACATACATTTTATATTGACAAATATTAAATCATTTCCATTGATAATTAATGTTGTATAATGTTACTACAACAGTATATGTGATTAGATAAGGTTATAATCCATAAAGTACATTGAATATGGATAATTTTTGTAAAGATTCTATCATATCAAGGAAGGATATAAAACCAGAGAAGAAAAGAAAAAATAAATAAAATGAAATAAGACCACTAAGAACTAATACATTTAAAAAGAAAGAAAAATACATAAAAGTTAAAGAGATGTTTAGAAAAAAAGGGATAATTTCTTTGTATTTTCAACCATTCATGATCTGATAGGAATACCTTCAGTTTGGATTATAATAACATTTCTACACATTTCAGTTGATTTCTTTTCATTACTATAATAACAGACAATGTCTCGCTGTGATTGGTCAGGCCCAGTAGTTCCTACTGGCTGCCTATAGAGGGCGATAAAAGACATGAATCACTTACTGGCCCTTCAAGCTAACCAAGAAAAAAGAAGTCATTAGATGATGAAGCTGGAAACTGGGTCATCACAGCAAAGAGCACATGAGGTAAAGAGATAAGAATGAGGTACTGAAGGGAAGTATACTGAAGATACTGAAGATAAAACCAGCAATCACACCATAACAACACAGGAAATGGTCCTCAGTGAGTCGTCTGTCTCTTGGGTTACACATCATTAGCCTGTTTGCTAAAGGAACGTTAGCTAGTGGAAGTGTTTACAGCAGAGCAGCGGCAGACAGGCTGCAGCTTGTTTGAGGGGTTTTTCTTCAGTGTTTTTTGTTATTTATCTCAGTTATGGCTGAGCCATGCATAGACCAGACTGCAGGTTTATTTACAATATTTTAATTTGTCTCTCCCCTCACATTTTTTTCCATTTCACTCAGTGGCTTCGACCAGAAATCTCCTGGCACAAAGTTACTTTACATATTCATTCAGGACAAGACAGACAACAAACCAGACTGCAGAGCATCTTCAGGAAAAAAGGTTGTCAAAATTCATTTATAAGTTTCAATCGGGAAAAGGAAATTTTGTCGCAATAAAAAATGAGATCATATTATATATTGAATTTCTGTTTCTTTATTTTGTATAGATACACACACAAGTCAAAATATTGTATTTCCACGCTTAACAGACGCAGGCCAATCGGGAAGAAGCAGACCAGAACTCACAGACATGCGGTGACAGATGTCTCCTCCTACAGTTTTTACACTGCAGATCCACATTATACACCAAAACATTCAGCGCATTGTGATGAAATGCGCTATTACTTTTCAATGCAATACATGTTACAGTTTTTGAGATATTTGAGTTTTATTGCGATGTATTTTCCAACACACACAAATGTCGGAATGTTCAGAGGGGGTGATGTCATCAACTGCCCTGGACACCTGCAAATCGTTAGAACACAGTGCCAGGTGTGGAGAACACACACACACACACACACACACACACATTCTCTCTCTCCCCCAACCCTCCGTATTTGGAAGATGGGGTGACAGAGAGTGAGACAGATGGCGAGCCAGTTGTCCTCTCAAGTGTGACATCATTTTTCGTCCCATATAAGGGAATGTGGCCCCGCCCCCTTTCAGTCTAATGTGAAAATGAATAGAGAAGCAAAATGATGGGAAAGCCCTTAACTGCGTCCAACTCTAATACTGACTCTTTCTGCCTTCAGGTTCCTCTGTTCTGCTTTTCTTTATTAGTTGAGCTGAATCTGATGAAAACAATAAAACATCTAGCAGACTGAGCTTAGCATTCAGTGTTTCATGAGAACACAACATCCACACCATGGCTGTTAGAAAAATAGTTTTTAAACATTCAGTCACATGTTAAAATCTGTAATAACTTTCTCATATGTCATTTCTACTGACATTATTTCACCCATTTTAAGATCTATTATTCTAGTGGAATGGCTTATTCCACTGCCTCACTCCCTCTGTCGGCCCTCATGGATCTCAGTTCCTGCTGCGTCGTCGACTGAGTTCCAGACGAGGAGGCTGCGGCCTCGCCGTCGCTCGCCTTGTGACCGCAGCGCAGGGCGGCGGGCAGCGAGCTGCAGAGCGCCTTCCTGAACATGGAGCTGGAGAAGCAGTAGATGACGGGATCCAGGGCCGAGTTCAGGAAGTTCAAGCCGAACGACACGATGGTGAGCTGGGTGAAGGTGTAGAACGAGGCGCAGTCCCACGGCCGGTACGATCGGATGATCCACAGCCCGATGGTCGTCAGCGTCCCGGGCAGGAAACACACGGCGAACACCCCGACGATCACGGCGCACACCCGCATCGCCCTGCGCACCTTCTGAGCCTTGTCCATCTGCCGCCGCCGCAGGATGCAGGAGATCCGGGCGGAGCAGAACAGCAGCATGGCCAGCGGGAGGAAAAACTCCAGCACCGACAGGATCCGGTGCATCCCGACCAGGATGATGATTGCCCGCGACGCCTCTTTGTAGGAAGTGAAGAAGAAGCACTGGGTGTTGATACCGCTGCCCTTGATGTGGCTGTAGGCCAGCATGGGAACCCGAGGACCAATCACCAGCAGCCAGAGGAATGCGGCCACGAACCCAGCCTGCTTCTTGTTCATGCGGTTGAACCGGTGATGGGGGTGGACGACCTGGAAGAAGAGGAGAATGAAAAAGACAGTTTAGATAGTTTATAATATAACAAGGCTGCAGAAAGACTGAATACGACACTTCCTGCTGGGTCACAAACTGAAGACTGATCAACAAACTGGGTCACCTGACCAAGGGAATCTGATGTTGAAAGACCTGAAACACCCAGTGACTCCACTTTACTTCAATGATGAAGAGCAATACAAGGACAGATTGGTGTTTTAGGAACATTTCTCAGAGGCAGAGCTGCTCTGGAGGGAGAAATGTTCTGATTGGTTGAGTTAAACCTCAGTGGGCGGAGCCAAAGAACCACAGTTTTTCTGTCTAAGTAACATTAGACTGAAGCTCAGTGAAAAAGACAAGAGGTAAGGGGGAGGAAACTAATATTATGAAGCCTAGCGCTCTGCTACTAACTGACAAAATACAATCTATCCATACTAAGTTATCTACGTTAGCTAGTTAGCTAGCTGACCTTCAAGTTCAAACTAGCTATACTAGCCTATAGCTATCTAGGTAAGCTAGTTAGCTAGCTGCTGAGCTTCAACATCAGGAATTAATGAAAAAAATACAAATAAGTCATTGATATTTATGTTTTAGTTATATTTTGACAGAGTTTCTTCTTTGCCATTCAAATTTGCCAGTTAGCTAACTTGCGCTCTGAGAAATTGAGTTCTTTGGCTCCACCCACTGAGGTTTAACTCAACCAATCTGATTATTTCTGCCTCCAGAGCCGCTCTGCCTCAGAGAAAGGTTTGTAGAACTAAAACTACAATCTGCAAAAGAAGATGGATTTATAAACCATTGTAACTAGTGGCAATTTTTGGACAGTAGACATAACAGATTTTAGGAAAGATCTGAGTGAAGACAAACTGCCTGTCATGCCCCTTGATTAATTTGAATAAATTCCACCCTGAGTATAAGATATTGGACTTAAGATACTGTAAATAGGTGAGTTGGGTAAGCTTGGCTCAAATGAACTTAATAGAATGTAAACTCTTTCTCCACCTTAAAGTAGCGGTAGATGGCCACCACAGTCATGAGGCCGATGCTGGCTGAGCGGTTGGCGAACATCAGGAAGAGGTTGATGCGGCACAAGCCGTCTCCAAAGACCCAGTGGCCCCTGATCAAGGCATCGATCCTCAGCGGCAGACTCACTAGAACCAGGAAGTCAGCGATCACCAGGTTGAAGAGGAACAAGTTGTTGGGATTCCAGGTCTTCAGTCGGAAGCAGAAGATCCACAGGGCGACAGCGTTTCCCAGCAGCCCCAGCACCACGTCAATGGTGAGGATGGGTGGCAGGATCAGGCCCTCCAGGTAAATACCGGCTGGCGGGCAGCCACCGCCTGGGGTCTGGGTCGTGAAATTTGGCATCATGGTGGTGAAGTTGCTGCTCAGCTCTGGCAGCATTTTGGCAAAGTAATGAAGTTTGCTTTAGCACTTACTTTGTCTATTAGATTAAAATGTTGTGTTGGTCAGTTCTATCTAGCCAGTATTGTTTGGTTGAACTAGCAGGATAAGAAGCCACTCAGTTTGGTGGTTATTTTTTGGCACACAACCAAAAGGAGATTGCTTTTAAAATCCTTTCTATAAAAAGCAGTTGTGGGTTTGGTATTTAGGCATCAGACACTGTGTGACCACACTGAGGAAAGTTTAGAAATGGAAATCTGACAGCTTCCTCTTTTCACCTTCTTCCTTATTTCAGGAGGCTGAAATCTGTTGAAAAGAAACAGATAAGAGTTGTTTGTATGTTGAGCACTTCCACAGAAAAGTTTATTGTATTTCAATAAGAGAGTAACAAACAAGGCTTTCATGTGAAAAATGTAATCACATCTGCATTGAAATGTAGATATTTTATGTCAAAAAACTAAAATGGATAAATGAAGACTAAACAAAAGTTAATTATTAATAATCATCTATTTTGAATGTTTAGTGCAGTGTAAAGATACTACAGTGTTGTTCCCAGACATCTGTTCTTGCTGAATGACAATTAGATGATTTCTCAGCTGTCAAAATTTAATTTAACAAATTCAAATATTGTCCAAACTCCAAACATTCATACTACAAGCTGTAAAATTTCACCAGTGTGATCCCAAAGCCATGAAACAGCTTCTGAATTGAAAATAAGTTAATATTCTATACAACATTATCAGTCAAATTAAACAAATATTACCCAAAGTAAACATGGCTAGTTGTATTAGAAAACTCAGAAAACATAAAATATATAGTATAAGAAATAAATGTAATAATATATATATATGTATATATACCAAATATATCAAAAAATATTACTATATTACAACTTGAAACTTGATGTACACTCCTTAAACATATATGTGGTTTTCAACACATTTGTGAATCTAGTTTGGTACAACTCATATTGAAGAGTTCCCCACTCATGATACATATATTCTTATCTATTAAAATATACACACGTATAGATTTACACATATAGGTTTAATATAAGTTATTTGGCTAATATCCACCACTCACCAGTCAGTTGTATGAATGGAGCTCCTAAAGAAGGTATTAGAGGAGAGAATGGATGGACGACCTCTGTCCATGTATGTATGTCTCTGTCAGGAAGACGGACGTTACCACACCAGCACCGGCACACTGTAAAAAATGAAAAGTAAACTCAGAGATCCTGTGTTAACATTAGGTCAAGCCTGTTTCTCAAGGTATCTTGTCTCTATATTTGCCACATGATGATGATTCATTTCTAGAGAGGAACATATGATGTCAAGCTTATTTCTCAAAGCATTTCAAGTTAAATTGTCTTGATGTTTTAAAAAAAATTCAGTTGTGCTACTTTTTTTAGAAATAATCATGAAACAAGAAATAAAATCTCAAAGCAATAAAATAAACTTGAAATTAAAACACACTTAAAATACAATTGAAGCAGCGCATTAATTTGCAATACCAATGAATAGGAGACGTTGGATAGATTGATCTTGTTTAGCACCACAAAACCAGTTCAATTTTCAACAAAGTCCAAAACCCTGATTTCCATTGAAATCAGGCAACAGCAATTGCTCAAAGTAAAAAAGGATTTCAGTAAATGCTTCATTTCTGCCACCAAGACAGTTTTGTATTTGCGCTGTTAGTCTCTCAAACTTGACTTGACTTTATGGGCCAGATTGGCCTTGGGCCAAGGATGATTTGGGCTTTGATCCACTGGACGATTATTGTTTTTTATCCATAACTATGAAGCTAACAGAGATGGAGACTTGATTCCAAACCCTAAGCCTCTGGTTTAGGGTCAAGCAATCAATTTAACTTAAAATTTGGTAGGAATGATGTCATTAAGTGAAACAGCGAGTTGGAGAATAGTTCAGTGTTGGCAGAGGTTTGCTCCCTTCTGAACTGACAGTTGACACGAAGGAGAGAGAGGGATCATAGAGAGAGAGAGGGATCATAGAGAGAGAGAGGGATCATAGAGAGAGAGAGGGATCATAGAGAGAGAGAGGGATCATAGAGAGAGAGAGGGATCATAGAGAGAGAGAGAGGGATCATAGAGAAAGAGAGGGATCATAGAGAGAGAGAGAGGGATCATAGAGAGAGAGAGAGGGATCATAGAGAGAGAGAGGGATCATAGAGAGAGAGAGAGGGATCATAGAGAAAGAGAGGGATCATAGAGAGAGAGAGAGGGATCATAGAGAGAGAGAGAGGGATCATAGAGAGAGAGAGGGATGACATGTAACAAAGGTTCAGGGCCGGGTTCAAACCCACGACATCGCAGTTACAGGCTTTACAGCTGAGCCACCAGGACAACACTCAATATGATAATAGTTAATTTTTGCATTTTTTCATGTTCTGTAACGAGAGCGAGTACATTATCATGAAACAATTCACTGCCCCTTCAGCACTGCAGTAATACAATTTGACCTCAAATGCTTTGAGATAATCTATAAAATCACTTCTTGTTATTTTTTGCAGCTTGCTTGTCACATTTCCTCTGAGTCTCCGTCCACAGCTCAGGATTTCAACAGTTCATCGGCAGTCAAACGTCATGCGGCACTGAGACAAACTGTGACTGACACTGCGATTTAGAAACAGGTTTCCTCTCTGGGACGAATATACAAACATAAAAACAGATTCAGGAAGTTCTGAAATCACCGGTTTACCCCCGATTACATGACCGTGGCGTGTGACGTGTCAGCAAAGTGTGATTTTCCACAGCAAAGGCTCTGTGTTTTCCCTCACAGATATCTGAGTATTTCTAAACTAAAATAAGCTTCAATCTTAAAGCTCCATATTATTTAATTTTCATCATTTAGTTTCTAACTCTCTCTGTCTCAGGATCAGAACAATGTTCTTCATGATGTGATAAATGCAGTTTAGTTCAAAGTTGAATTGAATAAGTTAAACTGAATGAATGTGAAGACTCTCTGTGCGTTTCATTAGTCGTTTCAACCTCGTCGACTTCAAGGTTTAAGGTTCTTTATTGTCATAAGCATAACAAAACAGTGAGAAGCAGATAATGCTAGATATGAAATGCTTGAGCCTAGAACTAGCCACAACAATGTAAACAAGTAAACAAAGTAAACAAATGCAGTACACTAGTGCAAAATGGTGAAGTGACCATCAATAAGAAGTAATAGAAATATAATAAGTAATAGAAAATATAAAGTGACAGAGTATAATAAAATAATTAAATACAATAAAATAAAAATATGTATGATATGTACACTTTTCAAAATATATGGATGTTTGAAATGGAATGAAGTTGAGATGTGCAAGTATGCATGTGTGGTGTGTGTGTGTGTGTGTGTGTGTGTGTGTGTTGCTGGAGGAGGGGGTTCAAGTGTTCAAAAGTCTTATGGCCTGGGGGTAGAAGCTGTCCCTGAACCTGCTGGTTCGGGTCCGGATTCTTCTGTACTGTTTGGGGCTTTAATAATGTTCAGGGCCTTCTTCCTGCACCTCCGGGTGTCGAGGTCCTGCACGACTGGAGGCTCAGTCCTGGTGATGCAACCAGTCAGGATGCTCTCCATGATGCATCTGTAGAAGTTACAGAGCATCCTGCTGTCCGTGCTGAACCTCCTCAGCCTGTGTATGAAGAAGAGCCGCTGCCTTGCTGGTGTGCCGGGTCCAGGTCGGGTCCTCAGTGATGTTCACTCCGAGGAACCTGAAGCTGCTGACTCTCTCCGCTGCAGCCCCGTCGATGTGGACAGGGGCGTGTCCTCCCCCCAGCTGCTTCCTGTAGTCCACTATCAGCTCCTTGGTCTTGTTGACATTGAGGTGGGGGTTGTTTTCCTGACGCCATGCTGTCAGGACTCCCACCTCATCCCTGTGCCGTTTCCCAGGTAACAGTACCGGTAGCCAGTCGGGGTAGTCTGTGATGTTTGTTGTTGTGGATCTCGATGAAAAAATAGTTTCCATCATAGATCTGATGTCCAGTAAAGTCTGTCTATCATACTGAATGATAGACACGGTTGTCGGTGAAAGAGCGGACATAAACACTAGTAATAACAACAAAAAATGTATAAATTGTTGACGAGCTCTCTGCGTGGCAGCCATGTTCGACGGCACCGGAAGTTCGTGTTTTTTCATCACTCTGATAACTCAAGTGAACTTTCTGAGATCGACTCTTCAAGGGCAGAGGGAGCAAGTCAACAACGATGTAGACTCATGGATGAATTAAACTATGGATGAGGAATTCAAAGATGGCGGCCCATTCATTCCAGTGAAAGTTGCTCACCCAGCACATATGCTGAAAACATTTCTACGAATCCTACTTCCGTGTCCACAGCACCTGCGCAGTAGTGTCTTTCCTGGCCCCGCCTATCCCACATGAACGAGTCTAGTGGCGTTCTCGTAGCGACCGTGACGACGGCGCGTTCTGATTGGCTGTTGCTGCTGCAGACTCGGCTCTTCGGGGAAACCATCGTCCAGGTATGACTCTATCATTTATTCAATCACATAACATTTGCTTTATTTGTAGAAATCTTACATCCGATGTGAAGTGATTCAGTCTGGATAAAGTTGAGCTAAGCTAACGTTGGTAATAACGGTTAGCATAACGAGACGGAGTCAGCTAACACATCCATGGGTTAACATCAGGCAAGTTAACTTAGTTAAAGATTGTTGAACGTTATCTTGTGTTTCTCACATGGAGTCCAGTTCATGCCACACATCACCAGTCAGGAGTGTCTCTATGGGTTTACTCATGCTTAACCAGGTGAGGAGATTTATTTTGAACTTAATTTAGAGCATTTTCGATGTGAGGTGGTTCACATCGGTCACAAGTAATGACTTGGTAGCAACTTTTTCACCTCTACTGGAGCCAGTGCTTCACAAAGTAAGTACTTTTCACCCTGTGCTGTAATCGTCATCATGATGTATGCTAACTGAGCCTCAGATACTAACTGCAGTTTCTTCTGTTACAGACACTCCTGCTCTTCAAGAACCACCTGACACATCTCTGGAAAATGCTCCCAAAGAAATTAACTTGTTTATGATGTTTTCTGTCCTTTTCACTAGTTAGTAAATTCATATTCAGATGTAGCGTTTACTTCTTCATTGTTTGGGGTATTTGGGAAAGGCATACTCAAATTTAGTCAAAGAAGGTTGTAAGTATGAGACAAGCATCCCCATCTTTTTTTATTTTACTTTTGGCACATCAAGTGAGGTGGTTTCATATGCAGGTTTTTTGATTGATTTTAGATTGCTTATTGTTGTTTGTGATCTTTTCTGATGGTAAAGCCTTTTATCTGACCAGGACCTTGGTTCATACATTGGAAGTAAGCACTTTCCTTGGTTATTATATTTTACCAGCATTATATGTTTTTCCAGTCACAAATTTCAATATTGTGTTACTAACAGTGTTTTTAATAACAAGTCTTACAGAATATAAACTGATATTTTTTTTTAATGTCTCTTCCTTGTGAGTAATTTCTGACAACATTGACTAAAGCCAAACATCTAGACCACAAAATCAAATTTTAACAAAGTTTTCATTAAACATCTTTGATCAGATAAATAGAGGGCAAGTTGAATTCCTGTAATATGGGAGCTTTAAAAAGGATCCATGTAACTCAACATGTGTGTGTTACTTTTCAGCACAGTGTATTTTCATAACAACACATCTTTGTATGTTGTTCTGAACACAAAAACACAAATTGAGCAGCAAAAGTTCTTCAGACTCAGTCTTGCTGTCAGAATAATCACTGTACCTGGTCCACAGTCTTCATGTCATGTTGGGGTTTGGCCTGTAGGGGGGGATGTGTCTTTAGTTCAGACCATAGACTGTTCAGACAGAGGAAACTGTTGGCATTACAGGTGTCAACAGTATTTAACACAACTTAAAACAAGGTTGAATAGTGTTTGTAGATGATGGTGATGATGTTATTCAAATCGGAGTGTGTTCATTGGCATAAATGACTCTCTGAACTCTGTACCCTATGGGTTTTGGAGGATTTATTGTACTATATGAATAGTACAATAAACTTTATAGAGCACTTTTCAAAGCCAAAGTTCCAAAGTGCTTCACAACAAGGAATAAAACATGTAGTACAAAATAAGAACTGAAGATACTGTAAAAATAAATAAATAAATAAATGAACATAGCAAAGAGATAAAAAGACAAATGACAAATAAATCAAAATCCTATAAAGATGTTAAAGTTTTTAGAAGATAGAGCCTGACACTGTTGGTTCAGACTGACGTTCAACATGATTCTGTTTACAGTGAAGGGATTTAACTGACTGACAGTCAGTGAGCAGGTCAGTGTCTTGCTCAGTACTGGCACTTCAATGGGAAACAAACCCACACCCTTCTGGTGATGAGATGTTCCTCCGGGCAGCAGGACGTCCTGCTGGGGTTTGGGTCAGGCTCGGGTTTAAAAACCTGCTTCAAAAATAATATTATTTAAGATGACAGCATGTAGGAATCCTATAAAACCCTTTAAAGGGACATTGAGTATTAACAATTAATTTCCTGTTTATGTACAGGAGCTACAGGTCAGTTCTGATTAGATTTAAAGACTCTGTAAGGGCAGATATTGATTGTTGATGATTTGGTATTGATCTGTAGAACTGTCATCATTACATGGGGAGTGAAAACTTTAAAAGGGCATTAAAGCTGAAATTTTGAATTTGACTTTGAAACTTTTGTAATGACATCAGGCAATAACATTGATTATGATGGTGTAAATATTGTGACTTGACAGTAGCAGCAGCCTACAGTGTGCAGCTAGCAGATCAGTCAGGTTGGACAAACATTATTTTCACCGTAAGCTCTTTGGGTCGGCTAGTATGATTTCAACAGCGGTCTGTGAAGAGCGTCTCCAACCGGTGATACTGTCAGTTGGTGCAACCTGACCCCACAGTCCAGATTGATAAAGTAACTGTATTACTGGAAAAAAAGTCCAAATGCCTTCTACTAGAAATAAAGGAATTGGCACAGCGTCGACAGATCTCTGGTACAGCTTGACATAAATTGACATAATAAAGTGAAATTATACAAATGTAGAGCAGAGATCCAACAGAAATGTCAGTGAATATATCACCATGCTGAATATACAAAAAAATGGAATAATAAAACATAATAAAAAATTATACTTAGTTCCCCTTTAAAATTGTACTTATTTCTCCTTTTAACCTTTTACCGCAGACAGACAGCCTCTCTCCTGTCTGCACGCACACTTTTATTTAGAGGGAATTGTTGCAGCTTGATTTCTTCCTGCAGACATTAAGCAAGGCAAGTTTATTTCTATCGCACATTTCATACACAGAGGTTCAAAGTGCTTTACACAAGGTACATGAGACATTAGATAAGAAATACAGACCGAGATCAATAAAGGAACAAAAACAAATAAAAGGAAATAATAGTGTATATTACAGCCACATTTCTTCTCTGCTGACTCTTTTATTCCTCCATCTTTCTTTGGAAGAATGCATGAACATCAAGTGTGCAGTGATAAATGTGCATCATCCAGAGGTGTGACCAAGTCGACTTTGCTCGAGTCTTAAGTCAGTCTCAAGTCTTGAGGCACAAGTCTCAAGTCAAGTCTCAAGTCTAAATGTAGAACAGCAAGTCAAGTCAGAACAAATCAAGAGTCCAGTATCAATTTAATATCTTAAAGAAAACTAAATATCTAGGACTTTTCAATGCAATATGGTTTTAATAGGATAAAAACTTGGTAAGAGCATCATGAGTTTGATTTCTATAATCAGTTTCAACTTCAATAAATTCAATCATTCCATACAAATTCAGAAAACAGAATTTAAATTCAGTCGTCCGCTGGAACAAATCTCATCACTTTCAATCTAAGTCATTTACACAAACACAAGATCTCAAGTCAAGACTTTAGAAACCTTTTCAAGTCATCAAAGTACAAGTCAGAGTCAAGTCCCAAGTCACCAGAACCCAAGTCAAGTCAAGTCTCAAGTCTTCTCTTCATGCATCAAGTCAAGTCTCAAGCTATTAAAACTGAGACTCGAGTCCAAGTCATGTGACTCGAGTCCACACCTCTGGTATCATCAGATCAAAAACTACTGTCTTTGTGGTATGGAACAGGAAAAATCTTCTTCTTCACCAAGACAAATAGCGATGCATTTATTGTGTTTTGTGTTTTGTGTGTGTGTGTGCCCTTTGTTGGGTTCCAGTTATGTCATGTGATATTGTGGGAAGTCAGTCGCTTTGTGCTGAGTGTTTGTGAATTGAGGTTGGGTTCGATTCAACAGGGAAACAGGAAGTGTGACTCAGTCGCTGATAACAGAGGAATCATTCTCAATTATTTCCTAAAACGTTGGATATGAAAACCTTTTCAATGCTAAAATTTTGTACTATCTATGTATCAATCTATGAAGAATATTGAAGGATATCACATGAAGGAAACAGTTAAAGGTCCATATTCTCCACTGTCCAGAGTTTTATTTTGTGTCTTTCTGTCCATTCAAAGCTGTGTGTGTGGTGTCATGAACCAAAAACACTCTCAATCCATTTCTCCACGTTCATTTTCCAGCATCTCTCTGAGCCTTACCAAGAACAGGCCGTTTCTGTCGCCGTGTCTTTAAGGCTCATTAATATTCACGACCCTCCGTTCCGATCGGCTAACCGTTTCGAGAGCGAAACGTGAGACGCCGCGGCCCGGCGGCTACAGGTAGGGAAAACTCTCCGGTAATAAACGATGACGACCGCTCGACCGCTTTGAAAAAAACACTTTGTTAGTCTATTATTTCTTACAGAAATGATAATGAGCGAACCTTTGTGACGCCGCAAAGTTACGGAAGTCCAAACGGCTCGTTTAGAGGCTCGCTTTTCTAATATGGATTGTGTGGATTTAGTTTTGATACTTTCACCATGTTTAGATACACATCCAACTCCTTTATCATCACAGAGGAGAGGGAGTCCTGCTTTACACCATGTGGGACCTTTAAAGTGGAGCAAAAGGAAAGAAACAGACTGACAGATTTCCTTGACAGCATATTCGACCAAGCCTTTCAGTTTCCCAGCAAACATTTAGACGTTGAATAGATGTTGATACGACGGCCTGCACCAGTGTTGAAAAGCCTGTGAATATAGCGTCAAAATAAAAGTTGGGACGACGTCTATATAGTCGTCCATCGCACACTAGCTAACGTATCTAGCAGCAGCTAGCGTTAGCATGTTCACATTAACATCAGTGTGTTTGCGGTTCATAACTTGAACTCTTGACCATGCTGCACATGGATTATGTTCCTCTGGAATGTATCCATAGACGTATCCGCAATTCTGCAATCATTATTATTATTATTATTATTATTTGCATTTATTTATTATTTACATTTATTATCTGCATTTATTTGCATCTATTTGTACTGCCACTATTGTTAAATAATGTACAGTAAATACTGTACTATATTTATGTACATGACCTTTTTTTATCTTTTATCTTAGCACCTATTTCTTCTATTACTTCCCTGTACTTTTGAATTATGCTTGACTTCCTTGGCATTGTCTGCCAGTTGCTGCTGTGGCCTGAATTTCCCCAAGAGGATCAATAAAGTACCATCTTATCTCATCTCATGTTATCTTATCTTACAACAGTTTACTGTGTCACAGTGACCTCCACCTGGACACAAATCCACCTTATCACACTATTCACTTTTACTGAGAACGTTACTGAATGGATCTACAGCCACACCACAACAAGCTGACTCAGCTGCTCTCTGCTTCTAGCTGCTTGTTGTCGTCATGTGAAAAAGCTGTATTCCAATTTTGGAGATTTTCATGTTTAACTTCAATTTTAGGATTACATGGTCATTTATGGTTTGAGAAAATGTTCCTCCAAAACAGCATTTAAGTCAGAAATGTACGGTCATCAAGAAGATCAAGGCTGCTTTTCTTAGTTCCTCAAAAATGGACATTTTGGAGATTTTGTGTGTGTGAACTGGTTGTGACTGGATTTATTCACAGCAGCAGATTCCAGTGTGGTTCAGGGAGGAACAGGATGCCAGCACTGGAAACACACACACACACACACACACACACACAAAAACACTACCACTGAAGTGACAAGCGCAGGACAGCCGCGATTAACACATTATGTGTGTGTGTGTGTGTGTGTGTGTGTGTGTGTGTGTGTGTGTGTGTGTGAGTGTGTGTGTGTGTGTGTGTGTGGGGGGGGGGGAGTTGCTTCTCGAAAATGAACACAGTGTCGTTGGCTTTATCTGCTGATGGTGTTTTTGTGACCAGTTTGTCCTCTTGTAACATCTCCCTGGATGTGTGTGTGTGTGTGTGTGTGTGTGTGTGTGTGTGTGTATTGACCTTATTCCCACAGTGGGACTCTACCCAGAAGATAAGACCTCAACACATGAGGGAGGACTTCAATAGATATAACAGTTATCAAATTAACTAACAATTTCGGGAACAGCCACAACTGCTTGAATTTAGCAGAGATGTTAGCTAGCTTACTAGTTCGTAAGCTGCAAGCTAGCTACCTAGACACCGAGACACAAGCAATAATCGGCCAAATTGAAATGTGACCCAATGCGATGCAATTCAGAAATGTGACTCCCTGAAACAGACCGGTCCGAACACGCATGCTGGCCCTCCAACATGGAGGACGCTTCTGCAGCTCCTCGCCTGGTTAAAGAGATAATTGGCAAGATTCTTTTTTTTCTTGATTTTGGCGAATCACCTTCATCAGCGGTTGTTGTTTTGGTGTTTTGCTCTTAATGTAGACACTGGCCCAATGTACTGTAATAATAAAGACACTGCAGCTTCTTTTATTTCTTCTACTTGTTCCAGACAAACTGCTGTTGTTGCTTCTGTACGCATCACTTCCTGTGCGGCAGAGGATTTTGTGAGAGAGAGAGAGAGAGAGAGAGACAGAGAGAGAGACACAGGGAGAGAGAGAGAGAGAGACAGAGAGAGAGAGAGAGAGAGAGACACAGGGAGAGAGAGAGAGAGAGAGAGAGACAGAGAGAGAGAGAGAGAGAGTGAGAGAGAGAGAGAGACAGAGAGAGAGACACAGGGAGAGAGAAAGAGAGAGAGAGTGAGAGAGAGAGACAGAGAGAGAGACACAGGGAGAGAGAGAGAGAGAGAGAGAGAGAGAGACAGAGAGAGAGACACAGGGAGAGAGAGACAGAGAGAGAGACACAGGGAGAGAGAGAGAGAGACAGAGAGAGAGAGAGAGAGAGTGAGAGAGAGAGAGAGACACAGGGAGAGAAAGAGAGAGAGAGACAGAGAGAGAGACACAGGGAGAGAGAGAGAGAGAGAGAGAGAGAGACAGAGAGAGAGACACAGGGAGAGAGAGAGAGAGAGACAGAGAGAGAGACACAGGGAGAGAGAGAGAGAGAGAGAGAGACAGAGAGAGAGACACAGGGAGAGAGAGAGAGAGTGAGAGAGAGAGACAGAGAGAGAGACAGGGAGAGAGAGAGAGAGAGAGAGAGACACAGGGAGAGAGAGAGAGAGTGAGAGAGAGAGAGAGACACAGGGAGAGAGAGAGTGAGAGAGAGAGACAGAGAGAGAGACACAGGGAGGGAGAGAGAGAGAGAGAGAGGAGCAGAACAGACATTTCTTTATATGAAAAAGTTGTATTCCTTTAAATAAAGGTTCAATAAAAAATAAACAATGACTGGATTATTCAAATCTGTTCGTTTGCTTCAGTCATCCATCCATGCAGCTTCCATCTCTGACTGCTTTTACCGAGGGGAGAAGTGTGTGTGTGTGTGTGTGTGTGTGTGTGTGTGTGTGTGTGTGTGTGTGAGTGTGTCTCAGCATTGTGTCGACACAATGCTGAGGGCAAGTGACGGGACAGATGCTTGTCTGTGTGTTTTTGTCATTGTTTGCAATGGCTATTTTTAGGACGTTTGAACACCCAACCCTACACACACACACACACACACACACACACACACACACAAAGGCAGAGCTGATCTGATCTTGGGCAGGACCCCTGGAGACAGAATAGGTCTTTCCTCTGCATAATAGTGAGTCTGCTCAGATTACAGCTGCCACTCTTGGAGATAATTGACTGTCGAGGGAGGCTCAGTATTTAGCAAGAGTCGAATTTCACTTTCCTGTTAAGGAGGGAAGTGAGGGAAGCTGATGTTATCATAACCTGTCACATGGTTTACACCGGGTGTCTTGTGTTGGGTTGGGAGTCTGGGACCGGAAGGGTTTTGTCTTCAAGTGCTGTGTTCCTCTGGTAGAGTCTTGTGTTGTGTCTCTTCCTCCATGATAAAACCCACAAATCAGTGATTCTGTGATCTGTTGCTCCGGTAGAGCAGACTGGAGAATTGTGTTTTTTTCTCTCTCCATTCACTGCCATCGTCTGGAGGAACAGTCTGAAAATCACTTCTAGCACATAAAGGAACGCCGACACAGCAGATTCTGATATGATAATATAAGAAATGGGTCTCTTTTTTCGCTTTTTTTCCACCTATTTACAATTATTGGTAAATGTATTATTTTCTTCATTCCATCATCATAAGTTTCCTCCGACGAGATTTCAGTGTTCCACTTGTTCAGACTGAAAGGTTTAATAAACATAAAGAACAATTCAGCCACAGGACTAGTTTTTCTTTTTAGATATATTTTTATACATTTTCACCCCCAGATGACTGACTGACACAACCCACACTTTCTATTTAGTGTTGTCCTCTTGGTTCCCCTTGATTGATTGATTGATTGATTGATTGATTGACTTTATTGGGTATTAAAGCACAGGCAATAGTACATCCCAGAGGATAACACATAAAAGCACTTAAACACTTGTTTCCAACTTGTTCCTCGATGGAGAACAAAAAAAGAGGAAAAAAGAAAGAAAAAAACAGAACATACAATATTACAATAACAATACAGTTAGGTATTTGTTACTAGTCTACACAATAGAATAGAATAGAAACTTCATTGCCATGTGGAAATTAAGCTTACAGAATTAAAAAAACTGACTAGATCCATTACATCATAGACCTGAGGAACATATTCCAGTTCAATTTTACAAAAGTGCAACACGTGAAATTCCTTTTGGACAAATGTGTGTATTTACAAAAAAAAAAAATGCAAATACTGCAATTTCTTATGGAGAATCGGCTCTGTTGCATGGTGTTGGACATTGTGCTGTGTGGTGTGTTGAGCGGTCAGCTGGTGTATTGATCGACTCCTGGATGATTGATCATGTTATTCTTGTCTTTGAGCGTTATGTAAAAAGCCTGCTTCACTGGGCGAGAGTTACATTCACAAACAAACAGAGACTTCAGTCTGGAGTGTCTTCACGAGTGTTATTGGGGATTATTTATATGCAGATATCAAAACTTATGAAACAACGGAAAGGGAAAAATACAGATTGTTTGGATGAAAAAAAGAAAAACCAAAGAGCTAAAACATCTCAGCTCGAGAGAAACAAAACAACAAGATAACTCTCCGTCCCCCAGCAGCTCCTCCCTCCTCCAACACTTCCAGCTCCACATGTTGGATTTTCACCAAAACTTAATAATTTCTTCCATGCCACATCTCCAACTTGTTTCATATTTTCCTGACTGGACCTGAATGTGACATGAGATCTGCCTGTTCACATTCTACACACTTTTAATCATTTGATCTGATTATCTCAACACGAATAATGGGTCCATAAAGGGTTTATCTCTTCCTCTGTCTGCTGATTGGCCACAAAGTCTGATAGTGTTGCGTGAGTCTGTCCAGAAGTTATATGCCTTTTCGTGAGAAGCCCCGCCCCCCTGTGGTCAATCGGTATGAAAAGTTAATCGGTTCTTCTTTGCCCCGTGACCAAACTTTCCACAAAGTTTCCTGCAAATCCATTGATAAAGTTTTGAGAAATCCTGCAAACAGACAAACAAACAGACAGAATGTGGTGAAAACAAAAAGGAAATCAAGATGACAAAAAAAAAAAAAACGGCTGAAGTTGCGTTCCAGAAATGATTTTGGAGGGAGAACCTGCAGCGCTGCAGCGGGTCTGAGCTGATTAAGGTTCAGATCCGGCTGCTTAAAGTCCAGCAGATGTTTTCCACTGGATGAAGTCAGAGTTGCATCACTGTTTGTTTCTCAGGAGGATTCACACTCGGCTGCCTCGTTATGTCGGCGGTGAACTTTGACCTGTGCTGACCTTTGACCTGTCGGGAGGGACACATCTCAGTCGGGTCTGTTGTTGTTTTATACAGCGGTATACAACAGTAAAGCAAAAAAAAAAAAGCTGAAAAATCTTAATTATTTGTATTTGTTTATTATCTCTATCATTTTGGAAAATGATGTTTACATTTGATGAAATGATGATGCTGATGATGATGATGCCATTATTCAGCTGCAATATACATACATAACACATAGTGTACATACAGAACATATCAATTAACATTTTGAAAGAATAAAACAATGTAAAAAATAAAAATGTGAATGTTTGTTGTTTGTGTTCAGGAGGGAAACAGCGGAGGGTTTGACTGTCTGCTTTTGTTTAAACCCAAACAGCAGTTGGCCCAGTCAGCAATCGCTGCAACCCTTTAATTACACATCCTTTAATTACACTGTGACGTCATCCAGTCTGGGGGCGCTCACGTGCACGGAACCCTTCACCCGACATAACCTCCGATTCCTACAGTACTGATATTCCTATCGATCCTTACAGTGTGTCTATGGTAGGCCTAGCCCATAGTGAGTTTATATAGCCTAGTGGGTTGTTTTTTTATTCCTAACACTACAATATCCCTATAATATTCCTATAGTGATTATAGTGGTACTCTATAGTGAGTTGTCTTAGTTAGTTTATAGCGACCTTATCATACTTTATGTTATGTTTATTATCACCTCCTATATGTTCCTATAATACTCCTATACACTTGTGCTCTCTATTAGTGAGTTTATATAGTGACTTTACTCTACTTCATAGTATTTTTTTATTATCTCCTAATATTCCTATTCCTCCCATTCCATTTCTATTGGGGCTTACAGTGTGTCTGTGGTGCTCAGTATGAGTTATAGTGACCTTACTGTACTTTATAGTTTGTATCTCCTACAGTAGGCTATCTCTAATATTCCTATAGTGATTATAGTGGTATACAATAAGTTTATTGCACTGTTATGACATTGTTTTTATCTCCTATGATATCACTATTATAGGGATATTACATATAGTTTATAGTTGCAGTGATATTTGTATAGTATCCTATTGAAATGTACCATAGGATCAGTGTTTTTGTCATCAGAGCAGAACCGGTTCAGACCGGCTCCGGTCGGCTGCTGCCTTTTATTGTCTGGAGACAATTTAAACTTTGTTGATTTGTTTGACCAGACTGCAGCAGACTGTATGAAGCTGACTGTCTGCCAGCACGTTATTCACAGGGAATCACTTTCAAAGCCCTATAGTGTTCCTATAATACTCCTATAATACTCCTATAGGAACTTCCAGTGTGTCTGGTGCTGGATAATGAGTTTATAGTGACGTTATTCTCGGCCTACTTTAAGGTATTTTTGATCTCTTATGGTATCACTATAATATTCATACACACACTTAATGATATTTTTGATCTCAAAGTTAAGTTTTGCTGTGTGTGTGTGTGTGTGTGTGTATTGTAGGACTCTCTGCTGCAGCTGTTTTTCATCAGGGAAAATAAGACTGCATGCTTCCTCTACTTATTGCTCACTGGATGAATCTATGAGTTAGTTTAACGTTTCTATGCAGCGAGTTATGAAGTTATAAAGTTTCTATAGACTTTATATTTTGTTATTGTCCGTCAGGCAGCAGTTGCTGTTTGAGAGAACTGGGCCGGAAGTGGAGCTGTGTTTGATGTTTCAAACAGCTGTGGCGCACGCACGCACACACACACACACACACACACACACACACATTTCCATTACTATACTTGTGAGGACCGTCATTGGCTGCATTCACTCCCTGACCTTAACTAACCTAAACCAAAGCCAAATTCTCCAAATCACTAACTTTAACCCTAAACTAACCTTAACTTTAACCCTTTCCTAACCTAAACCTAGTCGTACTCCTAATTTAACCCTAAACACAAGTGTTAAGTCTAAATTTAGCTCTTGTAGAGGTGGAAACTGTCCAAAAACGTCATTTGTTTGCTGCATTTCATCTCATCTTTCTATCATCTGATCGTCAGAAGTCTGGAACAACACACGCACACGCACACGCGCACGCACACGGAGACAGACGGCCAGAGAGGCAGAGCGCGGGACTCACGCGCCCGAGTCAGACCAGCGGGAACAGCTTCAAACCGGTTCTCTCTGTCTCTGCCTCTCGGTCTCGCGCTGGCTGCAACACAAAAGCCGCTGCTTCCTGCCGCGGCTCTCACTCTCTCTCTCTCTCTCTCACACGGAGGATGCTCGATGCCTCTCCCAGCTACAGCGGCGTACTGAGCTGGACATGCGTGCGGGACTGCGGCGGTGATGATGATGATGGTGGTGGTGGTGATGAAGATGATGATGATGAAGATAGTTTAGTGTTTAGTGGGGGTGGAAGGGAGGGGGGCGCGCAGCCGCTTGACCGCTCCGTCCACAGGTGCCAAGTATTAGCCAGGTAAGTTATGCTAGCTTGTTTTATTTACATCTTTCTGTGTTAGCCGTTAAAGCGAAGCCAGAAGACACGTATTACCTGGCTACAGAGGGTTCACCCATTGGAAATGAACGGACACTGACTGTCCCAAGTGTCAGACATCCTGGGCGTGAAAGTAAAACCGCATCCGAGTAAGTTGTAAAGTAAAATGTTGTCAGAGTAAAATGTTTCCCCTGAAAACGTAAAGCGCTTCTCCACGTCTGTGTCTTCGCCTTGATTTCACGCCAGAGAAGAAAGAAAAAACAACAGAAAGCATCATTTCAGTTTCTGCGAGTTGTTTTTCTATCGCTGGCTTTTCTAACGGTGCAACGGCGTTTTAAAAACATTAGAAAACGGTTGAAATGAACTGTAAAATCGGGTTTGTTTATGTTAATTTCAATCCGCACGCTCCATTGATTATACACAGGAGGTTTCATGTTATACTTTACTCTGTTTGTTTTATTATTTACTTATTTTCCAAAACAACAACACACACCGAAGAGAAGACGAGGACACAGTGAAACAGCCTACAAACCGCCGTGCACTGATTTTACCCGCAGACATAAATCCTTACCTAGAAATTAATTCATAGCAGACATGAGAGGCAACGGTTTTTGTATATTTTGGTGGTTGTTTGTTGTGATGATGGTTCAGCCATATTATTATTTACATGCTGATAGGTACTCTTTTGCTCGTGGCTCTAATGTTTCTCGTTAAGATGATTATCTTCGCTTGATTCAAATGCAAATGAAAACGATCTAAGTGACTTCGCGTTTCCACTTGGTTTGTTTTCCACCTCCTCCGTGTTTACACCCCTCCCTCCCTCTTGTAAAGTTTTGGGGATGCGCGTTATCGTTTCCACAGATGCGCCTGGTGGAGCGGCAACATGCGCGTTCCCGTTGTTACCAAGGTGCGCTCGGCTGCGCGCAGAGACGCAGCAACCCCCGTTCAGTTCAGCTGGTAGTAAAACTGGATTTCCAGGCTGGGAGGCAAAACAGAGATTTGTCAGCGGTGGAAAGAGAACTAAAACATGCTGCTCCAGAATAAGTACTGTTACTTTACTGATATTTTACTGAAGTAAAAGTACTGGTGTAAAAATCTACTGAAGTAAAAATAAAAAGTGTCTTGTTTAAAATGTCCTCTGAGTAAAAGTTCCTGAGTTCCTTTATAGAAAACAGAACGTTGGATGGGATTTAAAATGCAGTAAAGTACAATACTTCAAGTACTGACTCAAAAATACTCAAAAAAGTACAAGTGCACAAAAAAAACTACTTAATTACAGGAACATGAGTGAATGTAATTAGTTATTTTCTCTCTTGAGTAAAAGTTTATGTAACACATAGATATACATTTATCGGATGATAATAACTTTGAGAAGGATTCTGTGCAAATATCTCAGAAAAACTCTGTGAATGCTATAGTGAAACAAATGTTTAGGAACTACAGATAACAGCAAAACGTATTTAAACAGAAAATAATACCATGAAGTTATGATACAGTCACTGTAAACTCTCTACAGAGCAGAAAAGACACAATAAAAGTCTGCAGGAATATTTGTTGTGGTTCAGCAAAGACAGATCAGATCCAATCTGGTTTTCCGTTTCTGACGATGACAGATGAATCATCTGACTTACCTTGCTTCATAACAATAAAATATCATTAATCATTGGTTTTGATTTTATTGATTTAATATGTATACTTTTGTCATTTTATTATCTTCATTTGTTTGTTATTTCTGTACTACTTGTTTTATATATTTGTTTTTCATCTCTTGTAAAGTGAGTTTGAGTATCAGGTAAAGTGCTTTATAAATAAAATGTATTATTGTTGTTATTAAATCATTACAGCAGACCAGCTGACCTGCACTGTGATCTGAATTGTTTTAACTGACCCCCCCCCCCCCTCCTCCCCCCCCCACCCTCTTCTCCCCCACCTCCTTTTCTCTCATCCCTCCCCCACTCTTCCCACACTCTCTACTCTTCCCATCCCCCTCCTGTCTTCTTTTTTCAGATCAGGAGGTGCGCTTGGTTTTTGTCCCGGCGCCTCCCCGCCCTCCGCCGGCCGCGTAGCTCGTCATGGCTCGGTCTCGGGCTCCGCCCCCTCCCCGGCCGCTGGACGGCGGGTGGGGCTGGGTGATCGTGGCGTCCAGCTTCCTGGCTCTGCTGCTGGCGTACGGCTCGCCCCAGGCGGTCGGCGTCCTCTACCCAGAGTGGCTGCACGCCTTCCAGGAGGGGAAGAGCCGCACCGCCTGGGTGGGATCCCTGGTGTCCGGAGTGGGACTCATCGCCAGTGAGTACAGCAGGGAGAGGGGGGTGAATGAGTGAATTTAGGAATGAGTGAGTGAGTGAATTAATGAATGAGGGAGTGAGTAAATGAATGAGTGCGTGAATTAATAAATGAGTAAATTAATGAGTGAGTGAACAAGTGCATGAATGAGTGAATGAATTAATGAGTGAAGGAATTAATGAATGAGTGAGTGAATGAATTAATGAATGGGTGAGTGAGTGAATGAACGAGTGAATGAATTAATGAGTGAAGGAATTAATGAATGGGTGAGTGAACAAGTGAATGAATGAGTGAATGAATTAATTAATGAGTGCGTGAATGAATTAATGAATGAGTGAAAAAGTGAATGAATGAGTGAATTAATTAATGAACGAGTGAGTAAATGAATGAGTGAGTGAATGAATCAATGGGTGAAGGAATTGATGAATGAGTGAGCGAACAAGTGAATTAATGAGTGAGTGAATGAATTAATGATTGAATGAGTGAGTGAATGAATGAATCTCCATATACATTTCGAACATTCCAGCCTGGAAGTTACGATGTAATTCTGGACCTTTATCAACCTCCAGGTAGTGACTTCCTGTTTGCAGCAGAAAGCCACAGGGTTTATGGGAAATGAAACACAAGATGACACATGTGGCACCTTTAACACCCAAGGGAGACCTGGAGACAGACAACAACACACACACATGGGAAAAGCAGCACAAACACACTCTGGCTGAGCGTGTGTGTGTGTGTGTGTGTGTGTTTGCACTCAGTATTCCCATCCTTCAGCCAAACAGTCAATAACAACTCTGTTTCTCTCTTTCACTTGCTTTCTCTCTCTCTCTCTCTCTTCTACTCTCTCTCCCTCCCTCCACCCCCCTCCATCTCTCCCTTCTTTCCTCCCTTCCATTTCTCCTTCCTTCCTCCTTCCCTCTCTCCCTCCCTTTCTCCTCTCATCCACTACTCCCTTCTCTTCCTCCCCTTCTCCAGGTCCCATCTGCAGTGTGTGTGTGGTGAACTTCGGCGCTCGGCCGGTCACCATCTTCAGCGGTGTGATGGTGGCGGGGGGGCTGATGCTCAGCGCCTTCGCCCCCAACATCCCCTTCCTCATCTTCTCCTACGGCATCGTGGTCGGTAAGACACACACACACACACACACACACACACACACGTTCAGTCAGTCCATCATGCTGGAGCGTCTCCGCTGGTTCAGCTGTCCGCCATAAAACAGGAGGCAGCAGCTGTTGAAGCAGTCTGTCCTGTCAGCTGTAGAGTTGTAAACTGTTGACCCAGCGTTTCCCTCAGTGTACCTGTGGTGGGTGGGGAGGGGGAAGGGGGGGGGGGGGGGGGGGGGATGTAATTTGATATATCGTGGATAACTCCGTTCTCGTGACGCGTCTTATTGCTCCGTTACAGAGTTTTGAAAATTAGACTGATTGGTGCTGCAACGTTTGTTTAACTGTCTGTATGTCACACACACACACACACACACACAGACACACACACACACACACACACACACACACTGTCTCAGGTTCTGACAAAACTGCTGCATTCAGCATTCAACATGACTCTGATTGGTCCAGGGTGAAATAATAAGAAATAACAGACTCCAGAATGCCTTCATCGGCCAACCAGAACTGAGGATTCAACAAAGTCAGTTAATAATGGAATATAATGCTGTGTGTGTGTGTGTGTGTGTGTGTGTGTGTGTGTGTGTGTGTGTGTGTGTTTCAGGTATCGGAGCTGGTCTGGTGTACGCCGCCTCCCTCACCATCATCTGCCTGTACTTTGACAAGAAGAGAGGCCTGGCTCTGGGAATCATCACCACAGGTAGACAGTTCACCCTGTCATCCTGTCAGCGTTTCCCTCCCTGTCCTCCACTGCAGTCATGAAGCAGGATCCTGATTATCAGAGGATTTTTTACCCCTTTGATGTTTGTTTTTTTGTTCCAACTTTTTATCGGGGGTTTTTGGTACAAAACACCATATCCACCATATCCATAAACAATACAAAAACAAATAAAATGCCTACATTCCCCCTCAATGAGAACTATATTTTTTTCTAACTGAAGATGTTTGCCCCCTTTGTTTGTTTGGCTCGTTCAGCTGTCAATCAACAGCTCCTGTCTTCCTGTAGGCACCAGTGCGGGCGGGTTCCTGTACGCCACGCTGCAGAACGAGCTCATCGACTTGTTCGGTCTGGACGGCTGCCTGCTGATCATCGGCGCGTTGGCGCTCAACATCATCGCGTGCGCCGGCCCCATGCGACCTCTGACCCCGCCGAAATACTACCTCAAACAGCGCGCCGCCATTTTAGAGCAGGCGGCCGAGGGACAGCTCCACCAGAAGGGCCCCCCCGCCTCCGAGGAGCCCGTCAAGCCGGCGCCGGAGGCCACGCCGGCCAATGAGAAGCCTCTGTCCAAGGATCTGATGATCGCCATAGAAACCAAGGAGCCACTGGACAGTGGGAGGAGCCTGTTCAGCTGCTCAGCCTTGGTCAAGCTGATTAAGAACAAGCTGAGAGATTACTCCAAGTGAGAGGAATACACACACACACACACACACACACACACACACACACACACGCACGTACACACAGTCACAAGAGCAAACGAACAGATATTTTAGTATCACATTTTGTATCACAATATGGGACTGATAGATATTTCATAGATATAAAAAATAACGTGTTTAACATTTATCTAACTCTCTGCCTCTCTCTCTCCCTCTCTGTCTCTCTCTCTCTCTCCCTCTCTCCCTCTCTCCCTCTCCCCCCCTCTCTCTCTCTCTGTCTCTCTCTCTCTCCCTCTCTCTCTCTCTGTCCCTCTCTCTCTCTCCCTCTCCCCCCCCCCCCCCCAGGAGTTTCTCGTCCATGCTGGCTCTTCTTCAGGACCGAGTGCTCATGGCCTTGTGTGTCTCTCTCTTCCTCTACAGCCTCGGTCAGTTCTCTCTCCCCACTCCTTCTTTCTCATAATGAAACATTTTTTTTTATTTCTTCTCGATGATAAACACAGTTGCAGAAACTGTACCGTCAGGGCAGAAACTGGTCCTTCAAGTCGCTACTCGTGTCCTTGTGGAGAACTATTTGTCTAAAAAATAACAATTACAATTACAATTTCCCATTTGGCAGACACTTTTATCCAAAGCGACGTACATATGAGATTTTAATACAACACAAGCAAGGATCTAGTCAGGAGGAGTTGCAGTAGTCGAGGCGTGATATTATAAGAGCCTGTACCAGGAGTTGTGCTGCATGTTCAGACAGGAAGGGTCTGATCTTCCTGATGCTGTACAGGGCAAATCCACATGACCGAGCAACAGAAGCCACATGCTCCTTAACACACAAAAGAAGTAACAAGGATGGTCACAAATATATTTTTGTGTCCACAAATGCCACCCAACTTGAATAAATGTGAAAGTGGAAGTTAATTTTTCCAAAATTATATATTGATATCATAAACATTGCATTCGAAGTGCTTCATGTGCATATTTCCGTCAAAAAACATATGTGAGTTTTTATTATTTCCGCTCTCTGCCAGAATCGTCGGAAAAGATAACAGATAAATCCACAGATAAATGCAACTGAATCCACAATGCAGATTCGACAAATGCAAAAAAAATCATGTTTTTTGACAGAAAGATGCATGACTTGAGACTTGTGACTAGGGCTGCACGATATATCGTTTCAGCATCGTCATCGCGATGTGCGCATGCGCAATAGTCACATCGCAGGACGTGCGATGTCAAGTAAGGCAAATTAACTCAAACACGTCATGCTACAACTTTTTTGCTGCTTGATACAAAAGGAAAACTCGCATTTTTCATTTCATTTTTCCATGACTAATCTATAAGAGAAGTCTGTCTGATATAACATAATTTACTCCGATTTAAGGGTTTGTTATAAGAGTAGCGTATGTTACCTTTCCAGCTTTCGCGGCTCTGAACCGTAGTTGGGAAGCCTCTGGTGTTGTGCTAGCCTGTTTTAGCTTAGCCTGGCTCGTAGCTGCTAACAAGCTTTTTACTCAGAGTCCGGACCGACTCTGCAGTGGAGAACTGGCACTTTATTTCGGTACAGCAGCGAACATAATGCACGGCCTCTCGGTGACGTTATAAGCTCTTTTCCCGCTAACTATGCTAACTTTACTCACTTAGCATCCTGCAACTCACTCTGGCTGCGGCTAAAAACAAAACACACTCACTTCCTACTACGTCACCCGCAGGTTACCCACAAGGCCACCTTCTTAAAGGGGCAAGGCTTGATAGAGCTATTCAAGTCATTTGGTGAAAATTCCTGTATTTTTTCATATCGCAATATATATCGCAGAAGAAAAAAATATTGCAATGTCAGTTTTTTCCAATATCGTGCAGCCCTACTTGTGACCCAAAACTTATGACTGACTTGGGACGCGAGCAGAGTTGACTAGGATACACCTCAAAGTGTTGCACTCAAGTTAAATGAACTTGAACTCCCCCCCGCAGGTGCCTTCCCCCCCCAGCTGTTCATCGAGGACGTGGCGCAGAGCGGCGGGCTGACGGAGGGCGTGGCCTTGTTCCCGCTGGTCTCCATCATCTCGGTGGCGGGCGGCGTGGGGAAGATGGGGCTGGGAGCGCTGGCCGACCTTCCTGCTGTCAACGGAGTCTTCCTCTACGCTTCCACTGTGGCAGCCAGCGGGCTGGGACTGCTGCTCATACCTGTCACCAGGTGAGGGGGGGGAGTGAGTGAATGAATGAATGAATGAGTGAGTGAGTGAGTGAATGAAAGAATAACTGAATGATTGAATGAATGAATGAGTGAATAGGCTGAGATGTTTTGTTTCTCTCACCTGCACAAATTTGTACTTTTCTTTGCTGTTTTATCACTGTGCAAACAAATAAAACTAAACTAAAAGAATTAAATTAGTGAATGAATTTATAAATCAGCGAATAAATGAATCAGCAAGTTAATTAGTTTCAAATCAAATATTAATTATATTAATATTATTAATAATATAATATAATAATATTAATAATTTTGCCTTAGGTTTTACCAGAGTTTAAACATATCTTTTCTGATATGTTTGACTCTGTAGGATCAACCTATAACTAACAATGAAACACTTTCTATGTTGGAGTCATAAATGTATATTTTTAACTTAATATCGCATATTTTGACTGAATTATGTATGTTCATCTTAAAATCCCTTCTTTGTTGGAATCCCACATGTATATTTAGCTTAATATCTCTAAAATGACTCTGTAGAATATAAATGACTCTGTAGAATAAAGCTGGAACTGACTCATGTGACAGTAGCTGCGTTTACATGGAGCCTTTTAATCAGAATAGCAGCCCAATCAGAATAAAAATGCCTCATATAAACGCCTCAATCAGAATAAACTGGCCGATTAGAATGAAATTTCATTCCGTTTGAGAGGGGTGTTTAACCCTTTCATAATCCGGTCGATGGATAAAATCTCGTCATGTAAACACTCATTCCGATCACTTTCCTTATCTCGCCTCTTTCTGCACACGCTCGTGCATTTAACGTAAGTAACGTCAATTACGTTACCCTTTTTTTCCGGCAGGATTGGAATGGATGTGCTTGTTATGAACCCCGGGGCGCTCGGGCTTGATGTGGGCGGTGCAGCCTGCTTTTATATCAAGTGCTGACTCGAAACCGAAACTGGCCTCTCCGGGCCAGTTTCGGTTTACAGCGGTGAAAATTACAAATGGACCCAATCATTGCGGGGGCAAAACAAAACGTCTTTTTCTGACACGAGTCATATGTTTTGATAAAACTGTTGCTTCATCAGAAAGAACAGCAGTAAAGAAAAAACCGACGCAGGTCTATCTTTTAAAAACGTAAGCCTGCTGGATTAAGAGTGCTGGATTCGGTGTTTTGCGCATGTCAGAAACTTTTATTCTGATTACATCCTGTGGAGCGTGTAAACACACATCTCAATGCGATGGTTATATTTAGCGCTCATGTAAACACTTGCGTGGCAATCTTCCTCTGGAATGATTTCATTCAGAATGAAAAAAAATGTCTCATGTAACCGCAGCTAGTATATTAACCTGTGTATCTGTGTGTGTGTTCTGCTCCAGGTCGTACCTGGGCCTGCAGGTGCTGTCGGCCGTCCTGGGCTTCCTGAACGGGAACTGGGCTCTGACGCCGTACGTCACCACGCAGCTGGTGGGCGTGGACAAGCTGGCCGAGGCCCACGGCATCCTCATGTTCTTCGGAGGCGTCGGCCTCATTCTGGGCCCGCCTGTCGTAGGTCAGAGACGCTAAACTGTTTCAGCTTTTCTCCCCAGCCTTGTGTTACCTCTTCCACTCTGCCGGTCCCACCGGTGGCTCCATCACTACAGACGCCAGTCCAGATCCCAAGGTTTCCAAAGATACCAAACATGTCAGACTGAATTACAGGGAAATGAAGCACAAGCCTAGATTCTTTCCATTTGCTGTAATGTTGTCTTGGTTTGAATATTTCTCTCAGTCTCAGCAGCTGGAGCTTCAGTGAAGCGTTGGAACAGCAGAGACACAATATGGACGAGACTTACAGTATGGAAGACATTTAGCTACTTAATAGGAAATTTAAGGGGAAAATCAGAGTTCAAGGGGTTAAAGTTATTCTTTTGTTTGAATGCAGCCAAATTACTGCTGCTGTTGGCTGAAGAAGATGATGCGTCTGAATCTCGGCAGTATTGATAGCAGCTCTGCTCTTTGATTTCGATGTAAATTTTGAGGCTCGAGCATCGGACCAGTTGAGGCAAAGTCTGATTGTTTTGATTAGATACTTGAAAGTGGAGAAAGACAGGAAAGTTTGGGAGGCCAGATCTGACCCTCAGGACATTGCGGTTACATGGTACTCACCTTAGACCTTAATCTTCGTCCTTAGACCCCTCATCCTCTTCTTCAACAGCAGATCACATCGCTAACTTTCTCTGCTCCACATTGTTTTCAACATTATCCACTTTGTTACTTAGCTAATTAGAAAGCTTGCAAGTTGTTGTCACACTTTGTGCTGCATATCAACCAGAGTGATGTAACTCGTGCCCTTTGACCTCTTGCTCTGTCTGGTACCAGCGACGCTCACAGCTGAGCTTTGAGTTTGAACAGCAGGGAAAAGCTCCTATCTGATCGCGGCCTTACGTAATCGTTCTGGGGTCACCACTTTTTATGCTAACTGAATAAAATGCCAGTCTGAGGGAAGTCAGTTCGGACGGGACGAGTTTTACCTGAGGTGATTTTTACTGGCCTTTTTACAGGAGGGAGAAGAGGCCGTAAAAATAGAAGAACAGGGCTGAAGAGTGAAAGCTTAATGCCTGAAGTATTAATGTAAATCCAAGAGAAAATGGAGGGAGGAAGGAGAGGGAAGAGCAGAGGGAGAGAAGTCTGGATTGTGGATGATTGTATTTGTGCTGATGTGTTTTAAAGGAGGAACGGGGGAAGGAAAGGTTGTGAATGTTATTGAGCTTCTCAGAGAAACAGATAGAGAGCGAGAGTCCATCAACACACGACACACATATTGACTGGGTGTTGACAACAAGTTTTGAAAGCTGTGTCGAATGTTAATGGTCATCTGTTAGTTTGTCTTTCTTATCTGTTCGCTTATTTGATTCCAGTTAGCCAAGCCAAACCGCAGGTCACAGTTCAAAACGATACTGTCTCTGTTGGGGGAATGAAGGCAAAACCGCCACAATATTTGTCTTTTGGAAACAAATAGATAAGTATATGTGAAGGTTTCATGCCAAAATGCTCTGTGTGCATTGTAGAAAAAAAGTTAACTGACGTTCACCGCTGTATATTTAAAAAATACAGATCACTGCATCCTATATAATGTTTCTATTTTGTAAGTAAAGGGCTCTAAATATCAAATAGCTAACTAGAGTTTTATTTTTAGTTTCTGTAAGCCTGGTTCACACAGGACAAACAGACCTGGGGCCTGTACTACGAAGCAAGTTCAACAAAGTCAGGGTATGTTTGAGTTAGCCGGCTTCACTAAACTAACACTGGGGATCCAGATAACCGGTCTCACTGCTGGTTATCAACTGGCTCTGTCAACCCAGGATTTACCTGTCAGCTATGAGCGCGTTCACATGAAAGAGGCGGGGTTTGTAACAAATAGCCAATCACATGCAACATGGACAGATCCAGATCAGACAATTCGGATAAGATAAGATGAAACTACTGATCCCCGTGGGGAAATTAGATAGTTGTGCAGCAAAAGTAATATGATTCAGCGGGGAAAAGGGCATAGAATATAAGCGCAAAACTATAAAAATAACTAATAGCCTAAAAATAGGCGAAAATAATAAAATAGGCTAATCAAACAATAAAAGCCATAAGCAATAGACCTAATTATAGGATGATATAAGCCCTAATATTTCCTGCTGACATTTTCAACATGGGTATCGGAAAGAAATGGACAGCTACTAACATTGGGTTCTTCTCTCAAGAAGAACAAATTCTTATAATGAATAACTGTCAGCATTACAAAACATAACCGTAAAAAGTAAAAGTTGTTTCTGCTTCCAAGGCTAGAGAGGATTACTGGAGGAACTGTCTGTCATTAGGACACAGTGGGCATATTTTCCATTGATAAAATCGTTTGTGGACACATTGAGGCTGTAAAAAGATTTTCTATTCATAAAGTCGGCCTCATGTGCTTCAGGGCTGCGGTAATGGAATATGAATAGCCGACATTGAACCAAACACTGTCGGGAATCCAATTAAATAAAGTCAGCGCAATTAATATATGCAACAGTAACTTTAATCCATTAATAATATGGTAAATTAAGTAGCCTACCTGCTATATCTCCGATATAATAAGTTATCATGGAAAACAACGTGATTCTACTGGTCTGTAAACACGGCGCCCTGAACAGCACTTCTTACTGTCTGTTCAGTCAAAAATAGTTTTCAGTTTTTATTGTGATTTTCATTTGTATATTTGTTCATATCGGGATCCTGTGGGAATGGTGACTCCCTGTTTCCAGAGAGCTGATTGGTCAGGAGGCCTTTCATACGTTTTGATCCGATACCCCGAACTGAAGCTGCTCCGGAGCAGGTTAGCCTGCAGCATCAGTTACCATGGTGATCTACCCCGGTTAAAAGTGAACCACCTTCGTGAGACGGAAAAGCCAGGGTTAAACCTGAAGTTACCTTGCTAACCCCAAATCCTGCTTCGTAGTACAGGCCCCTGGTCAAATAATTATTTGAAATATTCCTCAAAGTTTGTTTTAGTCAACATGGAGTGCCAGGAGGGTGGAGTTTCCTTTTAGTACAGTTCTGTTTTTGGTTAGGGAAGTTCTCATTCACAGAACCGTGTGTTGGCTTTCAGACAGCATTCTCTGTTTGTTTTGGCCTGGTGCTAAATGTGCATCACATGTGACCGACTCCACCCATCTGGCTCTATAAAGCTCTGTGTTCCTCTGGTAGAGTCTTGGGTTGTGTCTCTTCCTCCATGATAAAACCCCCAAATCAGTGATTCTGTGATCTGTTGCTCCGGTAGAGCAGACTGGAGAATTGTGTTTTTTTCTCTCTCCATTCACTGCCGTCGTCTGGAGGAACAGTCTGAAAATCACTTCTAGCACATAAAGGAACGCCGACAAAGCAGATTCTGACTATATATAAAAAACTAGTCCTGCTGCTGGATTGTTTTGAAGTGAATCTCTTTCTTTATGTTTATTAAACACCGAAAACCGGTCAGAGGTCTCTCACTTTTTTCCGCCTATCTCCAATTATTAGTAAACATATTATTTTCTTTGTCCCATCGCCATAAGTTTCCTCTGGCTGGGTTTCGGTGTCCCGCTACAGGTGGTGACATCACCTGTCACCAAAGATCAGCCAATAGCAGATGGCCATTTCAGCAGCATGCTTTTTTTCCTTTAGATGTCAGGCTTTACACAGATTTGGGTTTGGGGTTCAGTTCCTCTTTCAGTAAAAATCCCTTGTTATTCAGACTGAAACGCTTCATCTGTACCCGGTGATGTCTGACAGGTTTCTCCTCCCTCTCTCTGCAGGCTTTTTCTACGACTTCACCCAGTCGTACGACCTGGCGTTCTACCTCAGCGGGGGGTGCGTGTTGTCGGGCGGTCTGATCCTGTTCGTCGCCGCCCTGCCGTGTCTGGGGCGCGCCCGGTCCGAATCCCCCCCGCCCGCACAGGTCCCTCACACCGAACCCGCCGACTGCACTGTTGAGTTTGTACCGGACTCCGCCTCGCCCGTGGCCTGAGGGACCGCGGGAACAGGACCCGAATCTGGACTCCGGGTCTAAATCTGGATTCCGGAATTTGGCGTCTCGATTCTGGTTCTAAATCTGGATTATGGAGTTTAGAATCCAGTTCTAAATCTGGATTCTGCGTCTAAATCTGGACCGCAGAATCTGACTTCCTGATTCCTGGTTTCTGTTGGATTCCGTGGGTTTTGGATCGGGTCGCTGAACAGTTTAAAACAGACTCAGATCCAGTTTAGTGTGACTAGTGTGAACTCAAGTCTTGAAATCAGACATGGAACTGGATCCAGACTGGTGTGTGGTTCTGGACTGGAGACGGGACAACATACAGGGTTTTGGGTTCGTTCACTCGTTACGTTATAGAAAGAATCAGTTTGCGCTCAATGTTTACCAGAACGAGGAGAACGAAGCCCATCTTGAAGCAAAAAAAAAAATGTTTCTGAGCAATCTTTAATATTTCACCTTAAAATATTTGTACTTGTATGTGGAGCGATTTTGTTATGCACAAGTGCTCAGATGTAACAGAACTGCCAAGATACAAAAAAAAAAAATGCACAATGCGTCGGTAAGAGCTGGATGAGTTTTTATCTGATCACAGAGTGAGTCTGGCCACCGCTGGCAGCCATTTTAGACCCACAATCCTCCTGGTTTCCTCGAAGGGAACTTGTGTTTCTGTACTTGCAGAAGTTTAGATTTCAATCATCAATTTTAGCTGAATTTTAGGTATTTTGTGAGCGAGAATTTTAGCTGAATGTTTTGCAAATTTTGTGCATCTTATCATGCTGATTTTATGGAGAGTATTTTATGGACAGGCATGTGGTGCTGCGGACTTTTTTGACGTTTCTCTCAGAGCGACTTGCAGTGAATGCAACAGTCAAATAAGCTTAACTTCCTACACTACAAACATTACAAGCAACCAACAGTTAAAAGTGCCATGGTCAGCAGCTTAGCGCCTGACAGGATCTCTAACACAGATTCATTTCAGTCATCTAGGTAGTAAGATATCCAAAAAAACAAAAAATAAAAACAAAATCCACTCCTTCAACTCTTCAATTTGAAGTCCAGTGGATTTTGTTGTTTAGTTTTTTAGTTTTTTTGGGACATCTGTAACAAATATTCCTGTGACTGTCAAATGATCACATATGATAGAGAAGAACGAGGGAGAGAAATAAGCCGAGCCAAGAAGAAAGAAAGTATTTTGTGACGTGGAGCGTGGACTCGCTGGACAGGTTCTCTCTGCTGGTGGCTCTGGTCGATGTGTTTCTCAGGATGTTTGGGTCCCGGACCTTTATGGCCCCGATGATGTTTGCCGGTTGGTTTTACAGTTACCTCGCTGTCGGAGGGTCCGGCGGTCCTCGGTCGAGCCGCAGACCGTGCTGACAGACCGCCAGGGCTGGGATCAGGCCCCTGACTGTCTGTCTGTCAGGATCAGGATCAGGATCAGGTCACTTCCAGGGTATTCAGGGTCAGATCTGTCTTAAAAATCCAAATGTTGAAAAGCTTTTGGCATGAGAAAGTTGTCATGTTCAGCCTGTTAAGACAATGAAGAAATAATGTGTCTGTGTTTGGCTTCACTGAACTGTAAGCCTTGAATCCCTGATTGTGTTTCATCTGTCTGTCTGTCTGTCTGTCTCTCTGTCTGTCTGTCTGTCTGTCTGTCTGTCTGTCTGTCAGTCTGTCTGTCTGTCTGTCTGTCTGTCTGTCTGTCTCTCAGTCTGTCTGTCAGTCTGTCTGTCTGTCTCTCAGTCTGTCTGTCTGTCTCTGTCTCTCAGTCTGTCTGTGTCTGTCTGTCTCTGTCTCTGTGTCTGTCTGTCTGTCTGTCTCTCTGTCTGTCTGTCAGTCTGTCTGTCTGTCTGTCTCTCAGTCTGTCTGTCTGTCTCTGTCTCTCAGTCTGTCTGTGTCTGTCTGTCTCTGTGTCTGTCTGTCTGTCTGTCTCTCTGTCTGTCTGTCTCTCAGTCTGTCTGTGTCTGTCTGTCTCTGTGTCTGTCTGTCTGTCTGTCTCTGTGTCTGTCTGTCTGTCTGTCTGTCTGTCTGTGTCTGTCTGTCTGTCAGTCTGTCTGTCTGTCTGTCTCTCAGTCTGTCTGTCTGTCTCTGTCTCTCAGTCTGTCTGTGTCTGTCTGTCTCTGTGTCTGTCTGTCTGTCTGTCTCTGTGTCTGTCTGTCTGTCTGTGTCTGTCTGTCTGTGCCTCTGGATACTGTCCTGTATCGGGCGTTGTTAGCACAAATGGTGAAACTCTGATGCTGCGTTCACGTCACGTAGGAAGAAGCAAAAGAACGGGACGACGTCTCGTTGGCGGCAACTTGAAAGCGTTCACTTGTTTAAACTCGAACGTTTTGTTTATGAATTTAAAATCAACCGTAGACAAACTGCAGCGGACTCTGCTCACTCTTCTTCAGTAGAGTTGATTGTGTCAGTGTGAATATAACCGATCATTTTGATGTGTGCTGACTTTGATTCGCTGCCACGTCTGCCGCCTGTGAAGAAACAGTTTGTGGGAGAAATCAGAGTTTACAAGAACCCTTTGTATTAGGAGGCCACGTTAACGTTTTTTTCCCCGGTCGGAAGCTCATATTTACGGTAAATCTGGCAGGACGTGAACGCGGCAGTAGCCCCGGGTCACTACGTTGCGTTAAATTCAATGAAAAACTGTGATTCGCCTTTCCACCAGCCTCCATGTTGACTTGCTGAATGATGTACCCGGGTTTTCCTGCTCCCATTGACTTGAATAGACTGCCTGTTGAATTCAAATGGAGTGAAAACCCCTCAGAAGAGTTGAGTCACCTCTTCAGTCTTTGTGAAGTTAATATGGTAAACTTGACAAATGGTCACTTTGCTCTGTCTGGTGACGATGTTTCAGATTTAGCCCTTAATTTTATTCTTCTTTTGTCTTTTTATTCTTACTTTGTAGACGTAGTGTTAATTCAGTGTACTGTACAAGTTATCTGGTTGTTCCCCCTTTAGTGGAGGAAATATTTTTTTTTAACGCTTTGTATTTGTTCTTTCTATTTCTCAGTCTTCTACATTGTTCTGCCTTGTGTCTGTATCGCATTTCATTTATTTTCATGTACTTTTGGGGGGATAAGTCGAGTCGGTTCACGTCAAAGAAAGAAGAACAAAATGGGAATGCACTTTAGCCATAAAGAACACGAACGCATTCTTTAGTTTGTGTTTGCAGGGTAAAAGAAATTGATCCATGGGATTTTTGAGGCAACAGAGTAGATGGGCTCTTTTTGTTTACCGGCACTATCTAACATGTGCACTATGCCAGCGGGGGGTCAAAGTCGGGTCCTGGGTCCTCCGGCGGGTCCTTCAAGTTGTCGGGCAGCTTCCCAGAAAATGAAGAATAATTAGCTATTAATTTGAAGTGTAGCATCTGTCTGCTGTGTGATTATGGACGATAGCACATTTTAAAGAATTTGGGTAAAGAACAGCGAATCTGCCACATTCACTTCAGAAATGTTGAGATCATGACCAAGATATTTCTTATCTTGGTCATGATTATATGCATGAAGAATGAATAGAGAGCTTTCAGGTGATGTAACCCCCCCTCTGGCGGCCATATTGGAGGTCCTCAGCTCTTTAGCAACAACAGAGTTTCATTCCAAAATGATATTTATCCATGTTGAGCAAGAATTTTACCCAATGATCATTATATTTTACTTTCATACCAGTGATCATTTCATAATACGTGATAATTTTGTAATTAGTTCACCTTTTGGTGTGAGATTTGCCTCAAAAATCCCTCTGTGATCCTCATATTATACCAAAGTGCAGAGTATCATCCACTCTTATGTTTGAATATTATTTTCTGCCGGTTGCTCTCGCCTTACTGTCACACCTCAACACTTCTGCTTTTCTTCTGCCGCCTTCAGTGTGAACAGGCTGGTCCTACCATTCATATCCTCCAGCAGGGTGTCGGGGTTTTAACGCCTGATATATTCAACTTTTGTAATCTTGTTTTGCTGTTGGATATTGGAGAAAATAAAACTTCATTTCTGCAGTCTTGATGTACAAAACAGTCGTTGAATCCTCTCTTCATTTAGGAGACGCAGGAGGCTGATGGTGAAGTTTCAAATGTTCAGGAAAAAAACATGATAAATGGAGTATTTTTGCTTTTGTTAAATTGTTGAAGATGATTTGAAATCCAGCTGAAACCCAGACCAGCCAACAGACAGAGCCGTGTGTGTGTGTGTGTGTGTGTGTGTGTGTGGTGAAGCAGCGATGCATCAGATCACGATATGATAAAATGTGATGGCACGCAGGCCAATCGCACGACACCAGTTCATCCACCTGTGTGTGTGTGTGTGTGTGTGTGTGTGTGTGCGTGTGTGTGTGTGTGGGAATGGCCACAGACTGGTTGTCTTCCCATGCACGTGTGTTTTGACGGTGGTTGCATTGGACTTTAAAGTATCTGCTTTGACTCACGTGTGTGTGACTGAGGTGTATGTATGTGTGTGTGTGTGTGTGTGTGTGTGGGTATTTCCAACGCTAGCATCTAGTCCCTCCCTTAATATTAATCCCACTGGAATCTACTGCTTAGACCGGCTGTCTCACACACACACACACACACACACACACACACACACGTCAAGTCAAGTCGGACACACACACACACACACGTCAAGTCAAGTCGGACACACACACACACACACGTCAAGTCAAGTCAGGTCAACTTTGTTTATCTGAGTCATGAATTGCTTCACAGTAAACAAAAGGGAAACCGAAACATCAAAACAAGATGGAACGACTACAACACAAACTCAGGAAAACATGAACACGTGTTCTTGTTTTCTGTCCTCGTGCAACAGAGAGATCCTGCTGGGTCGGGCCGGTCCGTTCGGCTGAACTGCAGAGTCACGAAAACAACAAATCACTTCACTCGTTTAATGAGAACCAGCGTTTCGGCACTAATGCCTTCGTCGCTACATGTCGGTCCTCACCGCTTCTACCCGCCGGTGATCTCCGTCGTTACAAAGCTCATGTTTCTCAGCCGAGCTTTGTCCAAACCCACAGAACTTCATTTTAAATTCTAGTCCAGATCTCGAGGTTTCCAAAGACACCAAACATGTCAGGCCGGATCCCAGGGAAACGTGGAGAAAGTGAAGCACAAACATCTGGATTTGCTCCGTTTGCTGTGATGTCTCAGTGAAGAGCTGAACAGCAGCGACACAATACGGACGAGACGCTGTGGCACAGTGTGGGGAAATGTTTTTTCTATATTTGAAGCTACTTAAGAAGAAATTTAAGGGGAAAGACGAGGGTGCGAGGGGTTAAGAATCACAGTCAGGAGGTTAGGGTTAGAGTTAGGTAAAGGTGAAGGTTAACATTAGCACTTGGGTTCAGAGTGGCTGTGTGTGTGTGTGTGTGTGTGTGTGTGTGACAGCAGCACACTCCAGTGGGTTGTTTCCCTCCCTGCATACAGTACTGAATCAAAAATAAACTCCTCTATTAATTCAACTGACAGTTTATTCAGACGGTCAAACTGGAGTGAAGCTGTTTTGTTGCTCAATTCATTTTTATTTCTTTTCTTTTCACAGAAGTCAGAAAAAGCCACAGTAATTCCAGAGAAAATTAAATTGGAATAAAAAATACATGAATGCTAAAAACGCATTTTGACTATTTACTTTCACCATACACTTTAAAAAAAAAACTACAAAAAAAACACACTTTTGCCAGAAAGGTACAGTATGATTCGATCCCTGAGCGGCTGAACAGGAACTTTTCACAGGTTGAAAAGTCTTGATAAACCTACAATCTACTGAACCACTTCAACATGGAACGCTTATAGTTTCTTTTTTTATAAATAAGACGACAACCTTTTTCCAAATCTACACACTGACAACATGACAGGCGGAGCGGATTTAAAGGGTTTTTTATTCAAAAACACGATTCGTTTTGGAAATACTCCTCTACTTCAAACACACCAGCCGGTACCTCAGAAAGACACGATGATCCTATTCTCAAAAATATAATGATTTGGTAAACACAATTCTTAATATAGATAATTATTGTAATAATATTCGGTACTATGCTTTACTTCGGGGCCAACAAGTGACTTTGGAAGAGTTAGGTGTCGTCGTTTTGCCTCTGAAAAGGATTTCACACCATGTGATCAGGGCAGGAAGTCAGCACTTCACCCACCGACCACAACGGAGGTGGTTTCCAAAATCCACCTGCCGCTTTCACTATTTCACCAGCCAGCTATATTTTTGGTTACCTGTACCAGTCGACTCAAAATGGCCGGTAGAGCAGACTAATTTCACCAGCCAAAACCTACATTTACTGACATTTGACCAGCCTTCATGTGACCTAAGGCCGCGTTCCCTCCAGCATGTTCCGGTCGGTTTATTTTCCTCCTTCAGTCGGGTTCTGCAGTGCGGTTCGTAAATCCAACCAACGACAGGAAACCGCCCCAAAACACAAGGGATTATGGGTAGAAGGAGACGGAAAGCCTAGCAGAACTAAATGAAGTCTGGACTGATGTGTTCTGAACTGGTATGAACACCACAGAAGAAGAGACAGACGAGTCCATCATGTTAGATGAAGTTACAGGAAGTCGAGCCTCTAACCTGCAGGACGACAGGTTCAAACTCTGTCCAATCAACAAGCTGCTTGTGCATAATATGACTTTTGTTTCCAAGCCCTGGGTGGCTTGTGATTGGTCAGTTTGAACCTAAAGGAACCAAATACAGAAATACAACAAAGTCAAATTTTCCTCTCTGGTTCACGCTGAAGAAAACCAGCTGGAGGATCACAGCCTAACACTTAAACTAGTATAAACTGACTTCCTCTTCACAGCAACTCAACATTTTGTCAGCTAGTTTGATTTTGAGAACAGAGAAGAAGCTCCAAATGACGGCCGGTTACCTGCCGAAATGTCTGGTGGAGTAGATTTCCCCCCGTCTGTGACACTGAAACTCTCCACTGACAGCATCTCTGCAAGGAATCCCAGCAGTCTTTGGGATAAATGATGTTTTTCTCCCATATCAGACGGGTCCCGCTGGTCCCGACGGTTGTTAACACTCAACAGCATCTGTGCGTGTGATGCTCCTTGACATCTCCTGGTGATAAACAGTACGTCTAGTGGCAAAATGATGGCAGGTGTTAATTCTAAGCGTCTCAGTTGAGCGCCAGTCCCTCGCTGACGGGCATGTTGATGTGGGCGGTCAGCAGCGGGGCGCTCTTCCCCTCGTGCAGAACGAACACCTTGATGATGTCCGAAATGCCCTTGTCGCTCGTGCACTCCACGAACGTCTCGACGGGGTAGATGAGTCCGGGGACCAGCAGCGGGATCCTCATGTACGGGTTCCTCATCCTGTACAGGTTCTCGTCGTACAGGAAGCTGACGGCGAGGTTCATGACGGGCCGGCAGGCCGCCGTGTTCTGGACGTTCAGGGTGAGCTTGAAGGACGGGCCGAGGCCCTGGACCACGGCGTTCATCTTGAGCGGCTCGGTCGGGCTGGCGGACACGGGCGTCAGGCTGGACTCCAGCGCCTTGACGTAGGCTTTCGCCGCCGCCAGCCGCAGGCGGCTCAGGTCCATCTGGAAGGCCCGGTGCATGGCCACGCCGTTCTCGCGCTCCCTCAGCGTCTGGTCCACGTACAGCTTGGTCTTCTTGGGGACATTGAGGCGGACGCTCTGGGCCGGCGGCGGGCCGGGCGCGCTGTCCCTGTCGTCGAACGCGGCCGTCCTCTTCAGGATCTTCACGATCAGGCCGCCTCCCTTGGTGGTCATGAGCAGGGTGCCGTCCTCGCGCCCGTACCGGCCGAAGCAGACGCCGCTCACCACGTCGGGCGTCTTGATGACACCGAGCAGGTTCTTGTCCCGGTAGAGGTGGACCTCGCAGTTGGCCAGGCCCACCAGGACGGCCTGGAAGCCCCTGGTGGGCAGATCCATGGCTGCCATGGTGGTGACGGGAGCGGGGAGGATCGCCTTCCACAGCTTCTTCCCCTGAAAAACCAGAAGAGACACAACGTCCGTTCACGTTTTGTTTTCTAGATTGTTTTAATGGGCTTTTTTTTGCCTTTATTTGACCGTCACAGTGAAGACAGACAGGAAAGACTGGAAGAGAGAGAGGGAGAGCGTGTGACAAAGGTCCCAGGCCGGACGCCCTGAGGTTTTTTGTACTAATGCTAGTGTCGGTTCTTGTGCTGCAGCACTAAAACTGCTCTTATTGACTTACTTGGAAATTATTAGAGCGGTACACCTAAAAGTTTGTTTTTGTGGAAATTTTGCTGTCATAGGATATTGTTTTATTTTACATCTTTGCTAGCAGTGGTGAGGAAACATTCACTCGGTTCTCCTGTGCCAGGGTTTCACAGTGACTGATGGTGGACTGGGTTTTGGTCAGCAGGTTTTCCTCCACAGGACCGGTACTGTGTTTGCGTTACCTTCTGTGTGAAGCCCTGCAGGCTCTCGTCGGCGCAGCCCACCACCACGTTCTTCCCCATCCTGACCAGGCCGACCGGGTGGGAGGAAAGCTCGATGCAGTACTTCGGTTTGGCCGATTCCCTGCAAAGGAGGGTCACGCTTTGTCGGCTTAAAAAGTTCTTTAGGAGTCAGATAAATGACCTGTCGGGCTCAAATTCAAGAGACACGTGGAAAAAAACAACAGTCTGCGGTGCGAATGTCCTCTTTCTTTGATACGGCTTTGAACATTTTGGGGATCACAGATTTCCATCGAGACGATATAGAAAAAAACCTTTGAGACTCGAGTGGATCTGGAATATTTGGAGGGTTTTTCTAGAAACTTTGTCTCAAGGCATGGCGACATCCATCATAACATATGTCGCTCAAACTTGGAAGGATGATGCATCTTCACAGAGTGTTCCAGCATTTGAAAAGTGACACTGATTGGCCTAATGGGGGGGCGCTATAGTCAAAGGTCAAAATTTTAAACTCAAACAAAACAGATTGGAGGGGAGTGGAGGTCCGGCGGCTGCCTTACCTGCGCAGGATGTAGATGTTGCCGTTGCGACACGCGACTGTGATGCGAAACTCCACGTCAAACTGACCCGTCACGTCCATCATGGTGGGAGCGGCGGGCAGCGACATCTTCAGCAGCGTTCAGACAAAACAGAATGTCAACAATTTCTCAAAGTTCTCCTCCAATCACCTCACCGATAACAATGTTCTGTTCTTTCTTTCTTCTTTCTTGGATTACAAGGCAAACTAGGAGTGAAAGTGAAACAGGTCAAAGCGCGCCCTAATTTCGTGTCAGGATTTGAAACACACTCCAGAGGTTTCTCGTGGGTTGGGAAGAACTTAACTGAAGGGGGGAAAAAAAATGATATCAACACATTTCAGCTTCATGCCTCAAAGCACGCTGAGGAAGGTGCAACGCTGAAATGCGTTTTGTTTTTTATCTTTCTCTGCTCTCTAAAGGCATTTCATATCTACAAGCCCAAGAAAGAAGGATTCGATTTTGGTGATGATTAGTGCTGAAATGATTAGTCTATAAATTATACATTTAATAATCGCTTAATTGTTTTAGTCATTTATCAAGTACAAATAACAAACATTTGCTGGTTACAGCTTCACAAATGCTAAGATTTGCTGCTTTTTTCCCTTTTTTCAGTTTTAAGTAAGAAATCTGAAGAATCACTTTGGGCTCTGGTAACTTGTGACGGGCATTTGTCACCATTTTTGACATTTCATAGACTAAATAATTAATCTATTTATCAAAAAATGAATTGATAGATTAATCGATAATGAAAAGAATTGTTCGTTGCAGCCCTAGTGATAATCTGGATCTGGGATTTCCACCATTAGACGATTTCCGTTTTTTAGCCATAAGTATTCTGCTGCATTCATGTGCTGCTGGGAAAGCCCGACATCCAGGATTGGTTGGCTGCTAAACAGCGTTGCTTTCACGTGCTATTTTGTCCGAAAATCAAACCCAGAAGATAAACAATAAACGATGAATCGGTACGGAGGCTGCAGCTCTGACAGTTACAGAACTGTTCAGCGACAGCCGGTTACCTTGGACAGGATGGTGAAAGCTTCGGGGTCCAGGATGTAGACGTCGCTGCTCTCCGTGCCGATCACCAGACAGCTGACTCCGTCCTCGTCGGCCGTGCTCTTCTTCAGGGTCCCGATGCAGGTGATGACCGTCTGGGAGCGCGAGATAAAACAGGAGAATAAAAAAAACGGATCTGAATAGAATCTCAAAAGCTCCCAAATGACGACAACAGTGGAGAGGAGAATTTGGACAGAAGCTGGGGACTGAGGGTCTCTGAAACCCCGCCCCCGGTACCTGTCGTCTGATTGGCTGCTGCTTGTGGAGGCTGACGAACTCGTCCATGTCGTGCGGCTCCAGCGCCAGGAAGCGGAGGGAGCGGACGGACAGCGGCACGTCGGCCTTCTCCCTGACGCCCTCCAGCAGCTCCTTCAGGCTCAGAGGGTGGATCTGCCCCTCCCTCGCCTGCTGCCACGCATCCTGCCCACACAGCAGCACAGAGACGGACTGTGTTGTCGTACGTTTTGACATTTACAAATTATGGCTGTAACAAATTCATGGGTTTATTGCTAAGTCAGTGGTTCTCTGGGCTACTTTAAGGGTTTAAGGGTAAGTTTTCATATTCGCTACTAAGCGATCGAATAATTTGAGGGACAAACTCGTTAAGACAGATCTCTGTTACACATTTTTTAAGCTCTCTTCCCCCGGGGAAATTTTCCTTGTTCGAACTGTGTGAATTGTACTGCCGTGATTAAAGGGGACCATCTTTTACATCCCCACACCGGTAGAAAAATGAAAGTCAGGGGTAGAATCACATGTAGTTTACCTATTAAAATGTCCTTGTGGGTTTTGCTATGTGGGCAAGACAAAAAGAGAATTGAGAATTAGGATTTCCGGACATAAGAGTAGTATCAGAAATAGGGATGAGAGGTCTCCTGCAGCCAGACTCTTTACTTCTGCAGGCCGTGGAGTTTGTAGTCGACGCTTCATGGGTATCGAGACCGTTAGGCCACTGTTGAGGGGAGGTGACGGGGAGAGGAAACATACTGGATACACTCCTTACAAACCGAATATCCGAGGGGCTTAAACGAAGAATCGCTGTTGTCTTGTTTTTTATCAATATGTGTATTATTGATGTATATGCATTTGTAATTTCTATGGAGGTTTTGCACATGACTGATCTTCATATTTACATACATACAATTTTTATTGCTAGTGTGCAAACCTATTGGTCACTTATCTGACTGTTGCAATCACAGTTTGTGCTTTTTTTCCTCCTATTACTTATTAGATATTTTTTCTTGTTACTATTTTTCTTATGTATATGTATTTGCATTTTCTATGAAGGCTTTGCACATGATTGGTCTACATATATGCATACATGCATTTTTATTGTTAGCGTGTAAATCTATCGGTCACTTATCTGACTGTTACTATCACAATATATGAGATATTTGGTAAATCTATCGGTCACTCATCTGGCTGCTGTAATCACAGAATGTGATATATTTCCTATTTTTCTCCTTTTATTATTAATTTTTTCTGATTACTATTTTTCTGACTAATATTTGTTTCTTGTGGATGGTTGTTTGTATTTATGTACATGCATTTGTAGGCTATTTGTTATGGAGATTCTGCACATGATGGTTTCAGATGTAGACCCACATACATGCTATTCTTACTGTTAGTGTGTAAATCAATCGGTCACTCTCTGGTTGTTGCAATCACATAATGTGATATATCTCCTCTGATGGCTTAAACTGTCTCAGATTTTCTTCATTTCTATTATTTTTCTTATTAGTACTTTTTTTCATGATGCCTGTTTGGATGATTTGTATCAGCTGGTTGTAATCACCAGCAGGTTCCTGGCTGCTGTTTAATAGGCCTGGGCTGAAACGCGTCCGTTTGTTTTGCTGCTGTGCCTCATTAAAGAAATGATAAACACTCATCGGTGACTGCTGACGATTTCATTTGTTATTTACAACAAGTTAACACAATTAGAGAATGTAGAAGAATGACTGTTTTGATCATAGTTTCTCTGTTATCTCTTTACCTACAATACAGATAGTCATGGGATTCTGGACAAAATTGTATCTAACAATAAAAATATTCACAGATTTTGGTTCGAGAGACAAAATCTCATCAAATGGGGGTCCGTGGCTCTAATGTGGACTAAATTAAGGGTCCTTGATATGAAAAAGGTTGAGAATCACTGGCCTAAAGAACCCCGTCAAGAACTCCTGGAAATCCCCCAAGAGTTCTTCAAGAACCCTGGGAGAACCCCACCTGCTCCAGGCTGTTGACCTCCAGGCCGGGCAGGGTGAACTTGAAGTACGGCCTCAGGTTTTTATACACGTAGATGAAGGGACCGGAAGCCACGGCGACGGCGGGGATGCGGGGCTCGTGCAGGTCCATGAGGAAGGCCACCAGGCCGGTGGGCAGGTCCAGCAGGGTGCTGTCGCTCACCAGGCTCGTGCCCCGGTACACCTTCAGCTTCATGTTGCACGAGCCCGTGCCCAGGTCGCCGACCACCAGCTTGCTCTCCCCGTCCCCGTTCAGGTCCGCCAGGTCCATGCACGAGGAGAAGGTGTACAGGTTGGCCACCGGGTCGTAGTGCGCGTCCAGCCACTTCCCGCCGTCCGCGCGCGTTTCGCCCACGGAAGACATGCTGAAAGACGAACTAATTCCTAGGATTTTTACTTTAATGTCCCAGTATCTTTGTAACGCGAAATAACGGTCACCGGTCCTTCCTTCCGCGCCGTTGTCAAGGTAACCAGATTGTTGTGTTTTCGTCTGGACGGTTTGGAGAGCCTGCCGCTGTCTGCTTCGCTATTTATTTCAATATCTAGTTAATTATTTAGAATAACGCATTGGGAAGTTTTACCTAATGGTAAATTTACACGGATAAAGATGTTAATCTAGCTACTAGCGCTGTCTCCTCGGCTGTAATCCTGCCGTGTAATCCTCAAATCGGCTTTCTCTGGCTGCCGCTGCCGTCGCCGTCCGATGACGTAAATCTTACCCGCCTATGTTTACAAGCTTTTTTTTTAGTGAGCTTCATGGCTTTTTTAAATGTATTTATTTATTTTGATTAATACTACAAAAAACAGTTAACAAGTATACATACCTTGTATGTATACAGAGATAAATCAACATTAAAACTGAACACTAAGGCAGAGAAGGGGGTTATTTATCTACATGTCAAAATAAACACTATAAATTAATTATAGTATATACAAGCTTTATAAAGTCGCATGTACTATTTATATTCCTTTAAAAACACAAGAAATTGTGTTTATAATATACTCTTCCAAATCCAAAACAGGGGGAAATCTTTATGAATATTATCAATTAAAAATCTGAACACGTCTTGCCAAAATATTTCTACATAAGGACAATGGCAAAAAAGATGGAGGACAGTCTCTGCAGAAAGAACGATTTATATTAATGTCTGTTTTTTAAGATTTCTGTTTACAAGCATTTTGCTGACAGACGGAGTATTAGTCTCGCGAGATTGACTCCAGTGGAGAAGAGCGAGATTTATGTGACGTTGCCTATTTGCAGCTGTGTGATTGGTCCTCTGGTTCTAGTTTAAAAACTAGACCGCGGTGGAGGAAAGAGAAACAAGACTTCTTCTGGATGTTTTCTGTATCAAATCTCTGCTGAATAAAACACATCCAAAGTGAGTGAATTAAAACATTTGATAAAGTTTCGCTACACTGATTTAATGAGATATTTTTTGCAACGACGTAAAACAAATACGTGCGTGTTTTGTTTCTAATGCACGCGAGAGGAGAGTCAGCTTTAGCTTTTAGCTTATTGTGGCTAATGCTAATCAACAGTTTACAGTCGAGTCAAATACATTTTTAACCATTGAATTCAGCTATAATGTGTGTTGTTATTATTAGTTAGTTGCTTTCTGTATTTGCATGTGTGAATATTAACATATGACGAAGCACATGAGCGACTGTTTACAGCTAGCCCCGATACGTTCCGTTCTCTTTATGGAGAATCACGCCGAACTCCATTCAAATATCTGGAAATTTAAAGCTGCCCTGCTTATCGGCAAAAGGACATACTTGGCAGAACAGGACTTAAGACGTTTTCTGAATCATTGAGTTCCACTGGTAAAATCGGCATGCACATATACTCCATCAAGCAGCCTTTATTTCAATAAAATGTCAACATTTTGGATTGGTTTGCCTGTTATTGCTACCATCTTCATAAGGTAACGAACAGCGTGAACCAATTCTAGAAGTTGATCTTTAATGGCAGTAAGTGCTGCTTGGTGGATCGGATGCATGATTTTGAGGAGACTTTGCAGCTTGATGTATTTTGGCTGTGTTTTGATGAATAAAGACATTACCCGGACTGGCCTGACGGGGGCGCTGTCAGTAAATGTCAGAATTTCAGTCTTTGAAAAGCCACAACTGCTGCACAGCCGGTCTGATTTAGATGAAACTTGGGTCGATGATGCATCTTGTTAGTGACTGTGCCTGTATCATTCAGGGGGGACGACATGTTGTTGTAAATGTTGCGTGTGTGTGTGTCAGCAGGATGATGGAGTCTTGTTTAGCCGGGAAGCCGGAGAGAGTTGGACCGGTGAAGGTGGACGACATCAGGAGAGATCTGCTGAGCGACTTCTCTGCTCTCCCAACACAGGTCTGTCTGCCTGCCTGTATACCTGTCTGTCTGCCTGTCTGTCTGTCTGCCTGTCTGTCTGTGTTTCTGTCTGTCTGTCTGTCTGTCTGTGTTTCTGTCTGTCTGCCTGTCTGTCTGTGTAGTGTACCTGTCTTTCTGCCTCAGTCTGTTTGTCTACCTGTGTCTCTTTATCACCAGTCTTGTGCAAAGTGAGACTGGAGTTGGAAGCTCATGATGGTAAATGATAATAATGGTGTTGTTTTTCTCATCACTTTTATGACACAATCCTGATGAGAAAAACTGTGATTTGGAGGAGATTATAGTAGTGAATAATAATACTGGTGTTGTTTTTTTCATCAGGATTGTGTTGAGTTGGTGACAGTTACAGTGTGGATTGATAATATGGGTGTTGTTTTTCTCATCAGGAGAGCGTTCAGTCGCAGACGGAGAATCTGCAGGTGTACCTGAGGATTCGACCGTTCACAGCGAGCGAGAGCGACAGCGGAGAGTCGCAGGTAACACACACACACTCTCTGTAGGGTGTGTGAACTGAAGGAGCACATCATGGATGCATAATGAATGGAAAACAATCAAACTCCTGCAGTTTATAAGTCAGAAACCTGTAATATTATCAGGCAAAATTACATGATATTCAAACAGTATTGGCATTTAAATTTTACCCCGCAAATGTTTTTATTTTCAAGTAATGGGAAAAATCTGTCCACACTTTATATGGCTGAATTCAGCAAAACATATCATATTGTGACTGTGTAACACACACACACACACACACACACACACACACACACAGCAGCCCTGACGGAGTGTGTGTCCCTGCAGGACTGTGTGACCATGGAGGGATCAGACACTGTGGTCCTGAAGGCTCCCAGGAGCTGTCAATCAAACCGAAAGAGCGACAAGCCCCTCCCACAAACCGCACAGAGGTTTACCTTCACCCAGGTGACACTGACAGCTACCTGACTGTCTGTCTGTCTGTCTGTCTCTCTGTCTGTCTGTCTCTCTCTCTGTCTCTCTGTCTGTCTCTCTGTCTCTCTGTCTGTCTCTCTGTCTGTCTGTCTGTCTCTCTGTCTGTCTGTCTCTCTCTCTGTCTGTCTGTCTGTCTGTCTGTCTCTCTGTCTGTCTCTCTGTCTCTCTGTCTCTCTGTCTGTCTGTCTGTCTGTCTGTCTGTCTCTCTGTCTGTCTGTCTGACTGACTGTCTGTCTGTCTGTCTCTCTGTCTGTCTGTCTGACTGTCTGTCTGTCTCTCTGTCTGACTGTCTGTCTGTCTGTCTGTCTGTCTGTCTGTCTCTCTGTCTCTCTGTCTCACTGTCTGCATTTGTTATTATTAGTAATAATTTATTAATTAACACTGTTTGTTATTATTTGAATATGTAGGTGTTTGGTCCAGTCAGTCAGAGGAAGGTGTTTCAGAGTGTTTCAGAGTTTGGTTAAATAATATGAATTAGTGCTGAGACGATTAGTCAATTAATCGATTAGTCGATCTTCAGAAAATGAATTGATTATAATTTTGATAATCGTTTCATTGTTTTAGTCATTTATCAGTAAAAATAAATGTTCTGGTTGCAGCTTCACGGATTTGCTGCTTTTCTCTGTTTCATCTCTTTATTAAATGAATCCTTTGAGTTTCTGTCTGCTGCTCAGACTGAGGAAGAAACCTGAAGGACTTTGGACTCTGAACTGAGATGACATTTGTCTTTATTTTATACATTTTTTTGAGTAAAGCATTAATCGATCAGTTGAAAAAAATAATTGATAGAGTCATTGACAATGAAAATAAATAATGTTTATTATTGAAACGCAGGTGTTCGGTCCAGACTCCAGTCAGAGGAAGGTGTTTGACGGGTCGGTGCGTGGTTTGGTCCGGAACGTTCTGGAAGGAGGAAACTGCCTGGTGTTTACATACGGAGTCACCAACGCCGGGAAAACCTTCACCTTCCTGGGTGAGAATCTCTGTCTGTCTGCCTGTCTGTCTGTCTGCCTGTCTGTCTGTCTGCCTGTCTGTCTGTCTGCCTGCCTGTCTGCCTGTCTGTCTGTCTGTCTGTCTGTCTGTCTGCCTGTCTGTCTGTCTGTCTGCCTGTCTGCCTGTCTGTCTGTCTGCCTGTCTGTCTGTCTGTCTGTCTGTCTGCCTGTCTGTCTGCCTGTCTGTCTGCCTGTCTGTCTGTCTGTCTGTCTGCCTGTCTGTCTGTCTGTCTGTCTGCCTGTCTGCCTTTCTCTCTTTAGTTTAGTTTATTATCATTATTATTATTAAGTTTATTTGTCAGGGACCATGTGCAAAAGAGAACATTGATCTCAGAAAAGAGAAAAGATGCTTTGCACCAGATTATAGCTATTTGCTAATTTCCATCTGCAGTCCCAGGGCAGGTCAACATAAAATACAGCACAAACAATACAATAAATTACAAAGTACATGTTGAAGTACAAAAAATCACATCTAGTCACATCACCACATTTCACACACACACTGCACAATATGTGAGATCACATTATGCTACTTTGACTAATAAATTAGTAGTAGCAAAGTAGTAGACTAATGTAGGCATGACTGGTTATTTACAATCCATTTCTTAGCTTCGTGTGAGAAAGTGTGGAGATCTGTACAGAGTTTCAGTTCAGTGGGAAGTTTGTTCCATTCCTTTATGGCTTTAAATGAAAAGGAGGATTGAGCATAGGCAGAGCCTCTTTTGGGAACTCTACACTCGACCTTGAGGTCGACCTCGTAGTCCTGCCGGTGTTCTCGGAGCAGAGTTGGACAAAGATCTTCAAGGGTGGGGGAGCGGCATTGTGGATTATTTTGAACACCATACGGATATCTGAATACATGAATACTTTCTGTCTGTCTGTCTGTCTTTCTGTCTGTCTGTCTCTTCCAGTGATCTTTAACAGTCTCTCTCTCCCCCTCAGGTCCGGAGCATGACTCGGGTCTGTTGCCCAGGTCTCTGTCTGTGATCTTTAACAGTATTGACGGTCGTGTCTACAGCGGGTCGGACCTGAAGCCTCAGCGCTGCAGAGACTTCAGCAGACTGACTCCAGACCAGCAGGTCCAGGAAAGCAGCAGCAAGAGGCAGCTGCTGAGGCTGCTGAAGGAGGTGAGGGACCTGGACTGGACTTGGACTCGAGTCACATGACCTGACGTGGACTTAGGGCTGGGCGATATGGACAAAATCAAATATCATAATATTTTTGACCAAATACCTCGATATCGATATTGCGACAATATTGTAGGGATGACTATTGGTGCTTTCACAAAATATTTACACAGTGAGATTTTTGATAAATAGTCATCAGTAATGTGGATATAATACTAAGGCTGACTAGCGTTTTTTTCTGAGTGCCAGCGTCTTTTTTCAGTTGTTCCCAGTGAGGAGAGAGCGTGTGCGGCCGCCTAGAGAAAAAAGCCCGGCGTCTTTCTTCAGAGCGCTCCAACTTTTTTGTGCGGCCGCTCCGAGCGCTTCTAGTTGAAGATCTCTGAACTTTTCGGAAAGGCGCCGGTGTCGTCACCCTTTTCAGGCAACCAGTCGAGGAGGCGATGATACTCACCGTACTGTTGTCTCCGACGGATCGGGTCCTGCGCCCCACGTCCTCCTCGCTCTACGGCTGTCAGACTGAGCGGCGACAAGCTCATCCGTACACAGGATGAGGGCAAGCATCCTCCCGGTGGGTGAAAAAATAATGTCAAACAAATAGATAGTAGCCTGAAAGAATAACAAATAGATAATAAAAAGCAAAGGGGCGATGCTAGTCTATCATACAACGGCAGTTAGAGTGGTGATATTGTTGTCATAGAAACAAAACCCACGCGCAGCGCCTCATCAAAAAAGCGC
>NC_136016.1:24793272-24798272 GCF_048128805.1 Centroberyx gerrardi
GTACTCTCTCTCTCTGTCTCTCTTTCCTCTGTCTCTCTCTCTCCCTCTCTCTCCTCTGTCTCTCTCTCTCTTTCCTCTGTCTCTCTCTTTCCTCTCTCTTTCTGTCTCTCTTTCTCTCTGTCTGTCTGTGTCTCTCTCTCTCTCTCTGTCTCTCTTTCCTCTGTCTCTCTCCCTCTCTCTCTGTCTCTCTCTTTCCTCTGTGTCTCACTCTCTTTCCTCTCTGTCTGTCTGTCTGTCTGTCTCTTTCCGCTGTCTCTCTCTTTCCTCTGTCTCTTTCTCTCTCTCTCTCTCTCTCTCTCTCTCTCTCTCTTTCCTCTCTCTGTCTCTCTCTTTCCTCTGTGTCTTTCTGTCTCTCTCTCTCTCTCTCTGTCTCTCTTTCCTCTCTCTCTGTCTCTCTCTTTCCTCTGTGTCTCTCCCTCTCTCTCTCTCTGTCTGTCTGTCTCTCTCTCTCCCTCTCTCTCTCTCTCTCTCTCTCTCCTCTCTCTCTCTCTCTCTCTCTCTCTCTCTCTCTCTCAGAGGGTTCTGGTCGAGTCGATCAGGAAGGAGCTGATGGAGCTGCAGCAGAACTGTCGCTGCCTGAAGACTGGAGGAGAGAAGGAGGAGAAGGAGGAGGGGAGGAAAAGACAGAGTGACGCTCTGGAGGAGGAGGGAGGAGGACCGGCCAGGAAGAGAGGTGCGAGGAGGAGGAAGAGGAGGAGAGAGAGAGAGAGGATGGTTGATGAATTCATCTTCATCTGAATTCATCTTCTGTTAAACCTTCTTCTTCTCTGCTCCTCAGTGGTTCTGGAGGAGGAGATCTGGAGGCTGCAGGAGGAGAACGACCGGAAGGAGGAGACCATCTGCCAGCTGAGAGGAGAGACGGAGGAGAGGAGGAGGAGGGAGGAGGAGGAGAGGGGGAGGAGGGAGGAGGAGAGGAGGAGCAGGCAGGAGGAGGTGGAGGAGGAGAGGAGGAGCAGGCAGGAGGAGGTGGAGCAGCTGAAGAAGGAGCAGGAGTTTTTGGAGCAGAAGGTGACAGGTAGGAGCTGCAGCTGCTGCTCACCACTCATCTCAGCTCACTTTCCTCTGTTGTGCAACGAGCCAGAAGACATTACTGATTGTTCTCCTCCTCCTCCTCTTCCTCCTTCTCTCTTCTTCCTCCTCCTCTCTCTTCTCCTCTTCTTCCTCCTCTCTCTCCCCCTCCTCTTCTTCCTCCTCCTCTCTCTTCTCCTCTTCTTCCTCCTCTCTCTCCCCCTCCTCTTCTTCCTCCTCTCTCTCCTCCTCCTCTTCCTCCTTCTCTCTTCTTCCTCCTCCTCTCTCTTCTCCTCTTCTTCCTCCTCTCTCTCCCCCTCCTCTTCTTCCTCCTCTCTCTCCTCCTCCTCTTCCTCCCCCTCTCTCTTCTCCTCTTCTTCCTCCTCTCTCTTCTCCTCTTCTTCCTCCTCTCTCTCCCCCTCCTCTTCTTCCTCCTCTCTCTCCTCCTCCTCTTCCTCTCTCTCCTCCTCCTCTTCCTTCTTCTCTTCTTCCTCCTCCTCTCTCTTTTCCTCTTCTTCCTCCTCCTTTCTCTCCCCCCCTCTTCTTCCTTCTCTCTCTCCTCCTCCCCTTCCTCCTCTCCTCTCTTCTTCCTCCTCCTCCTCTCCCTCTTCCTCCTCTCTCTTCTCTTCCTCTCTCCTCCTCGTCCTCCCCCCTCCTCTCCCCCTCGTCCTCCTCCTCTCTTCTCCTCTTCTTCTTCCTCCTCTCTCTCCCCCTCCTTCCTCCTTTTCTCTCTCCTCCTACCCTTCTTCGTCCTCCTCTCTTCTTCCTCCTCCTCTCCCTCTTCCTTCTCTCTCCTCTTCCTCTCTCCTCCTCCTCCTCCTCCCCCCCTCCTCCTCCTCCTCTCCTCCTATTCTTACTCCTCCTCTCCTTCCTCCTCCTCCTCCTCCTCTCCTCCAGCTGTCATGGCGGCTCAGTGTCCATACTGTGATTCTCTGTCGTGTTCGTTGGAGTCGGAGCAGAAAGAAACGACCAGACTGACGAAGGAGAACAAAGCTTTGATCAACGGAATCTTCCAGCTGCAGACCGAGGTACCGCTCTTCTTCTTCTACACCTCCAACATCTAAACTTCTTCTTCTTCTACACCTCCACCATCTAAACTTCTTCTTCTTCTACACCTCCACCATCTAAACTTCTTCTTATACACCTCCACCATCTAAACTTCTTCTTCTACACCTCCACCATCTAAACTTCTTCTTCTTATACACCTCCACCATCTAAACTTCTTCTTCTACACCTCCACCATCTAAACTTCTTCTTCTTATACACCTCCACCATCTAAACTTCTTCTTATACACCTCCACCATCTAAACTTCTTCTACACCTCCACCATCTAAACTTCTTCTTATACACCTCCACCATCTAAACTTCTTCTTCTACACCTCCATTATCTAAACTTCTTCTTCTGCACCTCCACCACCTAAACTTCTTCTACACCTCCACCATCTAAACTTCTTCTACACCTCCATTATCTAAACTTCTTCTTCTATACCTCCACCACCTAAACTTCTTCTTCTGCACCTCCACCACCTAAACTTCTTCTTCTGCACCTCCACCATCTAAACTTCTTCTACACCTCCATCATCTAAACTTCTTCTTCTACACGTGTTTTAGGTGACTGGCCTGCAGCAGCAGCTCAGAGAGCAGACTGACAGGGCTGACAGCCTATCAGAGCAGCTGGACACCACCAAGGCCCGCCTCCAGAACCTGGAGAGCCAATCGGAGGAGAAGACCAAGACCGTCGACGGTCTGACGCAGGAAGTGAAGCGTCTGACACAGGAAGCCGACGGTCTGAGACAGGAAGTCAAGGTTCTGCTTTATTTCTTTTATACTGTTTACTGTTTTTGAAACTCTTTGATTTGTGTTTTCTCTTTCTTTCTTTGATTGATTGTTTGATTGATCGGGATTTCAGATCCTTGACTGATTGGTTGATTGGTTCAGTAATTGTTTGGATGTCTGATTCTTTGATTGGTGCTTTGGCTGTTAATTGGTTGACTGATTGGTTGACTGATTGATTGACTGGTTGAGTTGTTCATTATCAGTTTGTTAATTGACTTGATTGATGGATGGATGGATGTGTTTCAGGAGGAGCAGAGGAGCAGTGTGTCGATTAGTTGATTGATTGATGTGTTTCAGGAGGAGGAGCAGTGGATTGATTGGTTGGTTGATTGATTGGTCGGTGTGTTTCAGGAGGAAGCGGGGCACAGCAGCAGTGTTTTGGTTAATTGATTGATTTGATTGGTCGATGTGTTTCAGGAGGAGGCGGGGCACAGCAGCAGTGTTTTGGTTAATTGATTGATTTGATTGGTCGGTGTGTTTCAGGAGGAGGCGGGGCACAGCAGCAGTGTTTTGGTTAATTGATTGATTTGATTGGTCGATGTGTTTCAGGAGGAGGCGGGGCACAGCAGCAGTGTTTTGGTTAATTGATTGATTTGATTGGTCGGTGTGTTTCAGGAGGAGGCGGGGCACAGCAGCAGTGTTTTGGTTAATTGATTGATTTGATTGGTCGGTGTGTTTCAGGAGGAGGCGGGGCACAGCAGCAGTGTTTTCCACGCTGCCATGGCGGAGCTGAGGAAGGAGAGCGAGGCGGCGCTGGAGAGATCGGCTCTGAAAACCCAACAGATAGAAAACCTGCAGAGAGACAAAACCCAACTGGAGAAAACACTGATGGACAGGTAGAGAGAGAGAGAGAGAGAGAGAGAGGTAGTAGTAGTAATAGTTCCAGTAGTACTATTAGTAGTAATAGTAGGCATGGCTATTGTTTGTTACTGTAAGCAGTATTGATTATAACATACTGAACATGTGACTAGAAAACAACTGTCTCAATATGTACAGAAGACTGACAAACTCTTCCTCCTCTCCTCCAGTGAGAGTGTGTGTGTCCAGCTCAGAGAGGAGTTAGCCAATCAGAGAGCAGAGTTCTCCAGTCGGCTTCAGATCTGGCAGACGGACAGAAAGAGACTGGAGGAGATGGAGAGAGCGGAGGAGGAGAAGAAGAGAGAGGTGGAGAGAGAGAAGGAGGGTAAGCATGTCAATTAATCAACCAATTAACCCCAAACCCAAATCTGTGTGAAGCCTGACATCTAATGGTAAAAAGTAGGGTACTGAACTGGCCATCTGCTATTGGCTGATCTTTGGTGCCAGGTGATGATGTCACGTGGCACCGAAGATCAGCCAATAGCAGATGGCCATTTCAGTTGGATGCTTTTTTGCTTTTTACCATTGGATGTCAGGCTTTACACTGATTTGGGTTTGGTTCAGTTCCTCTGTAATGAATTACAGCTTGTTTGATCCAGTCTGCTCAGACACAGCAGTACCTCTGATGTTTGGTTTGATGAGGGCTATGTAGTAATCCTGTGTGTGTGTGTGTGTGTGTGTGTGTGTGTGTGTGTGTTCAGAGCTGCGTGGAGCCCTGTCAGAACAGCAGAACCTGCTAGAAGACAGACTGAAGCAGATGGAGGCTCTCAGCCAGGGTAACCTGCCTGATCCCACCAGTCTTCGTTTCATAACTTTCATTAACTGTTCAGTCAGAAACAGCCTGGTGTTGACAGATTTGTTTGTTTGTTTTGGTTTTTAAATTGGTCTTAAGTTCAACTTCAGGCCGCAGGCAAAAGTCTGAAGTCTGGATTTCTGCAATCTGCAGATTCCCTGATATTGGTCTCATTTTGATTTCACCTTCAAATCAAACCTTCATTTCTTCCTTTCCGTCTGTCAGAACTGGCGAGCCTGAGGGAGGCCGACCTGCAGAGGAGGAAGGAGGAGGAGGAGGAGAGGAAGGTGCCGGTGGTGGAGGAGCTGAAGGAGGAGATGCAGAGGCTGCAGGAGAAGAGGGAGAGGGAGAGGGAGGGAAGACAGGAGGAGGAGGAGAGGGAGCAGAGGAGCAGGGGGAGCAGGCAGTTCGAGGCTGTGAGGAGAGAGATGGAGAGACTGAAAACACAGCAGGAGGAACAGGAAAACACACAGGTGAGTTCATATGAGTCTGTTACTGAGTGAGT
>NC_136016.1:24800772-24810772 GCF_048128805.1 Centroberyx gerrardi
GCGTGACGGGCGCAGATTCACCCTGAACCTCAGACGCCGCTGCACGTGACACGCCTTTGGGAGGAAACACCCGGGAACGTTTTGCACCGCAGCAAAACGGTGCAAACTTTGAGCGTGACATCATGAAGAGACGGCCCCGCCCCACTGCACGCGCTCAGAGGAGACGGCTGTAATAACTCACAGTCTGACTTAACACCACTCACCCTACTGTCTTCTACTGCTTTCTATTCTGCTCTGCTCTGCTCTACTGGTCCCAACCCTCCAGCCAGCTGGTTTCTAACTGGCACCAGTGCTGCTGCTGGTCTGGAATATCAACTCATTCAGGCGTGGGCCGATATTCAATAATATTGAATGTCACAATATTTCTTGAATATCACAATATTTTATTACGCGGTATCGAATATCCCCCCCCCCAAAAAAAAAAAAAAATGTAATAATCATCGTAGTGGAAAAAATCATTTTATTTGAAGTGCGTTCCCTCCTCCCTGTGGGTCGACATGTAAAGTGAATTAAAAGACTGAGATTTTAATCTGAACCAGTTTTAATCCCAGTGATCTAAAACGGCTTCAAATCATTTCTCTCAACTGGAAATTCAAAGTATTTTACAATTATTATTTTTATTTTTTTTCTTGCTGTGTGTGCAGAGGAGCAGGAGCTTTGTAAATATGTTAATTGCTGTATGTTAATTATTTGACTTTGTCTATTATCTGAAGTCTGATTCTTTTGAGTTTTATGTTTTTTTACGCTGCTGGTGGTCAGTGAACACAACACAGAGAGGAAAGTGCCGCTGTGAAAAATAAAAACAAAGATTCACTGCTCCCACTGAAGTCAGTTTTTGCAGACAGTCTGTAGTAGAAGAAGAGATAAAAAGAAAGAAAGAGAGGAAACAAAACTGGTTTTGACGTAATATTCCTTTAATTGATCAACATTAAAAACGATTATCTTCACAGTAAGGTTTTCTCAGAGTTTAAGATTCTACTCTTAAGTACAGAGGGGTGTAACGGTTTCAAGACAAAAGTGTGTGTGTGTGTGTGTGTGAGAAACAGTTCTAATATAGAACAGAGGTTTCTGTCAGTGTGAACAGATTCTCTTTGGCTCTCGGGTTAAAAACAGACTTTTCAAAAGTGATGCGGTGGAAAAACTCCTGCAGGAGGATCGACCAGCTCAGCAGAAAACACAAAATAAAGAAGAAAATACAGTTTCATTACAAAATGAGATCCAACATTTGAACAAAGTTACAGCGACTGTTACAGAAGAGTCGCTCAACTAAACCACATGAGGACCAAAGCCCCTGTTCACTAAATAAGACTTTTACACAGCAGGTGCTTACAAATTGTGAATGTTGAACGCTAGGTAATTATTTTTTTCAGAAATCAGTATATAACAGAGGTGTGACCAAGTCAGCTTTGCTCGAGTCCCAAGTCAGTCTCAAGTCTTGAGGCACAAGTCTCAGTCAAGTCCCAAGTCTAAATGTAGATGACCAAGTCAAGTCCAAGTCATTAATGTCAAGTCTCAAGTCTAAATGTAGAACAGCAAGTCAAGTCAGAACAAATCAAGAGTCCAGTATCAATTTAATATCTTAAAGAAAACTAAATATCTAGGACTTTTCAATGCAATATGGTTTTAATAGGATAAAAACTTGGTAAGAGCATCATGAGTTTGATTTCTATAATCAGTTTCAACTTCAATAAATTCAATCATTCCATACAAATTCAGAAAACAGAATTTAAATTCAGTCGTCCGCTGGAACAAATCTCATCACTTTCAATCTAAGTCATTTACACAAACACAAGATCTCAAGTCAAGACTTTAGAAACCTTTTCAAGTCATCAAAGTACAAGTCAGAGTCAAGTCCCAAGTCACCAGAACCCAAGTCAAGTCAAGTCTCAAGCTATTAAAACTCTGGTATACAGCATTTTGGACCGTAACTCTTCCTCTAGTCTCTAGTGACCCAGACTCTCAGAAACAGCCAGACTGATCCAGCTGGTCTTGTTCTGTCTGATGTGTCTCATGGGTTTGAATCCAGTTTCCATTAATGAATATCACATATTTATCATTTACTCATCACACTAAGTCATTAATAACTCTTCCTCCCTCAAGGCCCAAAGTTTCCCAAAACACCTTCACTCTAAAATCCAAACCAGGTCACTTTTGTGGGGTTTTTTTAACGAGGACTAACCGTCAGACACGTCACCCCTCTTCCCGCTTCGCTGCGCCGGCCGCCCGGCAAGTTCACAATTCATTTTCAGATCCTTTTAATGACTTACAAGGGCTGTGAGGTCACCCAGGTCCTCCGGTCAAGGTCTGCTGGTCTTCCCCAATTCTAGACTCAAAACTAAGGGACACCGTGTCTTCGCAGTTCTGGCCCCCAACCAATCAGATCAGCCGAGTCTGTTGACTCCTTTAAAAACCCGCTTCCTGTGACTGTGTGGGTCTCTCCTTTTTATTTGGTTGTGATTTGTGTTTGTATGATTTTATGTGTGTATTGTATAGGTTTTGCCTTTTTATCATATATATACACTACCAAAAGTCAAAAGTGAAAAATTTTAAAAGGCCAAAGTCTGTATTTAAATTTCAAAATAACGCCATCCAAGTCTTTTCTTAGCGTGGCCTAAATGCCCAACGGCGAGACGGCGCTGTTTGAAAACCAGCCGGCATGTTCTGAACTGTCGCCATGGTGATTACCGTTTAAAAGACACGACAGGTCCGTGTTTTAACTCGGGGCTGTGGGGATCAGCGGTCCCGTTCCCACTTTACCGACATATAAAGGGGGAAAAGACGTTTGGCGATAACAATTTTTGTTTCTAACCGATTATGACTGAGCAAATATTCCTTTACTCCTAGCTGACACCAGCTGCAATTATTTAGCAAAACACAGTTTCCTCTGTTATTTCTTCAAAGGTTCAACATGAAAACCATCTAACACTAAAAGATTTGTCTCTTCTAGTTCTGATGAAAATCCACTTCCTGAGTTGAAAATGAACTGAAGCCCTGATGAAGATCTTTGTCTTTGTCCCGCTGACTCTCACTGGATAAAATGAAATGTTTTCTCCGTCCCTCCTCCGGCTGTCTAAACATCGTCATCGTCCTGATATCGTTTACAGGGCAGCAGCCTGCGTTACGAACTGAAACACAAAACTAATAAAGATTAACATCAAAATCAAACGTGTGATTGGCTTCGTTCTGTTTGTTTCCCTGATGCTGAAAAGCTGCGAGGCAAAAACAGTTCCAGTTAAACTTCCCATATTGTTCCAAACTGTTTTGCATTTTGTCATTTTGTCACTGAGAAAATGTGAGATCTGTTTTGCCGTAGTTTCCTTATTTAAAATGTGATGTGATTCTCCAAGCCGCTTTGATTCGCAGACCGCAGTGACATCACTCAGGACTGACAGGGTGAGTAGCTCCTCCCACTCACCCAGGCTCAGCACGACCCTCTGATGAGGCGGCCAATCAGAGAAGAGCTTCATTCAAGCATAAAATCGGCCACAGAAAATATAGGTGTTTTTTTTTGCTATACACTTCACAAATGTTTCTAAAGTTGCTAAAAAAAACAGTAGAATGTGGAACCTTTAAGGCAGACGGACGCCTCCTGGTGGCGATGTAACACCGGCGCTACGAGGCACGTGGAAGCCTTCAGTTGTTTCGTGGGTTTGAACGCGCATTAGTCCACTGAACCGTCACGGCTCTCGTTCACGCTTTGTTGCCAGTTAAGGAGGAAGATTGCCAGTAAAACCAGTCCCAGGAAGTCTTTCACATTTCACAGGTTCAAATCCCGCACAAAACAAACCGACTCCCATCCAAACCGATCCAGAGGGTTTTGGTCGGAGCGGCAGGACAGTCGGTCGATGCTTGAAAACAAAAAGATCATGAGGCAGTTTTCTGTTGAGAGAGGTTTGTTTCTGTTCAGTGCGACATGATGACCGGCTGAAGTGTCTCTCTGTCGTCCACAAGCGTTAGAAACGGCACTGGCCTCCAGTTTTAAAAATACATCCTTTACCAATGCTGTAAAATAATTAGTAATTATTTGATTGACGGCTGTCTTGGCCAATCACTGATCTCCCTTCCTCCAACAGGCTTCAGCTTTACAAACAGAACCGATCTTTTCATGGTGCTATGAGGCGATTATCTGACTGTCAGCCGGCTTGGCCTCTTTGTTGAAGGCGATGTAGCAGTCTGATTGGTCGGCCGGGCCGAGGGGGAGGGGCTCGCGCTTGGCGTCCTTGGCGACGGCGGTCGCCTGACTCCGCCGCGTCGCCCAGCGACGGCGGCAGCGCCGTATCCCGGCAACCGTGGAGAGGACCAACGCGCTGCTCAGCAGGGCGGCACCACTGAGGAAGAACGTGGCCGTGTAACTTCCTGTTACATCAACCAGCCAACCTGCAGGGAGAGGAGGGAGGAGAGGGGGAGAAGAAGAAAAAAAGAGCTTAATGACTTCTCAAAATTAAAAATACTCCTAGGAGAAGGAGACAGGGCATATCTTGCTGCCCAATATGTATCAACATGCCACAACACACACACACACACACACAGTATGATGTGATCTGTTGAAATGTAATTGGGGAGATGGTCACTGAATGAATGACTCTGTTCCTATAGGATCCATAACATTACTGTTAACTGGGGATTCATTTCAATATGGCTGCTGTCCCCCTTCATCCTTCCCTAAACATAAACCCTCATCAGCACTCACACACACACACATGCAGAGGATATACTGTATATATATAATTAATATGTAGCAATCTTAATGTTGTGTTCATATTGTTTTGTTTCATTGATTCTTGATGCTTTGGCAATATTGTTGTTGTGACATTCCTGCCAATAAAGCAAATTTGAATTTGAATTTGAATTGAATTGAGAAGAGAGGGAGGAGAGAAGAGAGAGGGAGAAGAGAAGAGAAGAGAGAGGGAGAAGAGAGAGGGAGGAGAGAAGAGAGAGGGAGGAGAGAAGAGAAGAGAGAGGGAGAAGAGAAGAGAGAGGGAGGAGAGAAGAGAGAGGGAGGAGAGAAGAGAAGAGAGAGGGAGAAGAGAGAGGGAGGAGAGAAGAGAGAGAGGGAGAAGAGAAGAGAGGGAGGAGAGAAGAGAGAGGGAGGAGAGAAGAGAAGAGAGAGAGGGAGAAGAGAGAGGGAGAAGAGAGAGGGAGAAGAGAAGAGAGAGGGAGGAGAGAAGAGAAAGAGAGAGAAGAGAGAGAGAGGAGAGAAGAGAGAGAGAGAGAAGAGAGAGAGAGGAGAGAAGAGAGAGGGAGAAGAGAAGAGAGAGGGAGGAGAAGAGAGAGGGAGGAGAGAAGAGAGAGGGAGAAGAGAAGAGAGAGGGAGGAGAGAAGAGAGGGAGAAGAGAAGAGAGAGGGAGGAGAGAAGAGAGGGAGGAGAGAAGAGAGAGGGAGAAGAGAAGAGAGAGAGAGAAGAGAGAGAGAGGAGAGAAGAGAGAGAGAGGGAGAGAGAAGGGTTACTTTATATTCAGCGGACAGTCAGGTGGTTTGATTCCAGACAAATTTTTTCCTGATTCTGATTCCACGAACTGAAACGATGGGCTGTGAGCAGATCTTTAAAATAAACAGTACAGTGACCTTCTCTGACCTCTGTGCCTGCAGGTGACCTCGCAGGTGACCTCGCAGGTGACCTCACAGGTGACCTCACAGGTGACCTCACAGGTGACCTCGCAGGTGACCTCGCAGGTGACCTCACAGGTGAAGTCGAGCCCCTCCCTCCCCTCCCTTATTAAGACAGGCATATTTAATATCTGCTCTGTAATAGTATTCACCTCTTCCGACTTCTGTAATGTATCTTGGTGAAATGTATTATGTATTTTGTATCGTGCCCTCTTTCTTCAATCTAATATATATTTTCTACTTTTTTCTATTCTTTTTGATATATTACTTTGTACTCTATCTTATGGAAATGTATGCATTCTGGATCTATATCCTCTGTAGTATTAGAGATGAAATAGCCAGACGATGTATTTTGTACTCTAACATTAATTGTATCTCATTATCTTATGGAAATGTAATATTTATATCTATTTTTGTACGGTAGAATTATATTTGCTATTGCCTATTATTGTTAACTTTTTGAAGTGCGTTTGCAGGAATATCCCTTTAACACTAGAAAGGCCGAGCCACAGTCTGACTTCTGTTTTGAATTGTAGCTCTGAAGTATCTCAGCTTTCTAAATGTTCAGACTTTTCTCCAGACCCAGTTTCAGTACAGACCAGTTCTGTTCCCCTGTTTGTTTCTCTTTAACTCCCAAAATCCACTGAAGCTCTGCATGAAACACGCCGGCTGTAAAATGACTAACGAGCTCACAGGACAGGATCTGCATGCAGATAATAACTCACTGATCAACAGAAAGCCGGAACCTTCTGACCGGCCTCCAGTTCAAACTGTCTTACAAATTTAATATTTAAATTCATTTTATGACGCACCTCTGGACTGAATGCTGGACTCAGTCTTGCACAGGACTAGTTTTATTATTTCACAATTTTTTCCACTCTTTTTCGTCTTTTTTCATCTCTCTTTTCTCTCTTTTTCTCTCCTTCCCCCCCATTTTCAGCTCTTTCCCCCTCTTTTTCAGCTCTTTATCTTTTTATAGTTTTGTATTTATTCATTACCTCTCCTATTACCTTTCCTGTGTGATTCTTATTATCTTTCCACATTGCTGCTGTGACACCTGAATTTCCCCCGGGCGATCAATAAAGTGCGATCTTATCTTTCATCTTATTTATCCAAAAAATAATTGAATTCAACGGTTCAATGTGGGCATGATAATTAAAATGTATGCAATTCAAATACACTTCTGTCTTCTGGCACTGATGTGCTTCCATACGATAACGACGACCTCGTCTGCAGCAGCCATCATGTGACTCTCTGTTCTGTCTGGCTGCTAAAGTAATGGAAGTAACCGGTGAATTTTAGGATTTACAAGCCTAGTTATTTTCCTCGGAGTCACCGCCGCTGGCTGGATTCCAACACAGATACCCAGAATGCCCTTTGCTCTCGAGTCGGACACCCGGCTCACGCCTTCCTGCCACTGATTGACCGACGACCCGGCGCACCGAGCTGTGAGGCGCCGCCTGGCCGGCTGATGATGATTACATGAGGCAGTGAGCCGTTATCTTCTGATGATGATGATGATGATGATGATGATGATGAGGCGATGTTTGTGTTTACTACAGTGCGATCAAGAGGTTGATGGTCAGTCCTCTCTACCTGAACATTATCAAGTATGTGTATTATTGAATATATCATATTGAATATTTCTATTTTTGTATTATTATCCTTACCTATTTTTATCTTTCGTTCTTTCTTTTTTAATGTCGTCTGTCTAGACAAAGTCTGTCTTGCTTTTGCTTGTATTTTTGATTTTGCTTGTAACTGTTTTAATATAATATAAATAATATATATAATATATATAAGTGTATGTAGTTAATATATATAACTATATACACTTGTCACTGCCCCCCCCTCACCTCCGATGGGCGGGCTGACGAGGTAGGGGATGGCGTGGAGGAAGTAGACGACGCCCAGCGCCGAGGAGAGGTACGGCGCTCCGACCACGTCGGACGTCACCACGGGGATGAGCGCCACGTAGGCGCCGTCGAAGTAACCGTACAGGACGGCGAACGGCACCAGGAGGGGGAAGGAGCGCAGCAGCGGCGTGAAGAGGCAGCACAGACCCTCCATCCCCACGGAGAAGGCGTAGCACGCCGTCCGGTACGACTTCAGACACCTGGGGGGGGAAACACCACAACCATCCATCCTGAGTACAGCAGGGCTTCAGAACGAGGGATGGAGTGAAGGAGGGGAGGAGGGAGGGAGGAAAGGAGAGTAGGAAGGAGAGAGTGAAAGAGGGAAGGAAGGAGGCCATGAAGGATGGAGGAAGGAAGGAAGGAGTGAAGGAGTGGAGGAAGCAGAGGGAAAGTGGGAAGGAAAGAGGGAGGGAAGAAAGGAAGGAGGGAAGAAGGCAAGGGGGCAATGAAGGAAAGAAGGGAAGGAAGAAGGGAGGGAAAGAGGGAGGGAGGAAAGGAGAGTAGGAAGGAGAGAGTGAAAGAGGGAAGGAAGGAGGCCATGAAGGATGGAGGAAGGAAGGAAGGAAGGAGAGAGGGAAGAGAGTGAAGGAAGGAGGGAATGCAAGTGCGGAGTGAAAGAGGGAAAGAACGAGGCCATGAAGGATGGAGGAAGGAAGGAAGGAGTGGAGGAAGCAGAGGGAAAGTGGGAAGGAAAGAGGGAGGGAAGAAAGGAAGGAGGGAAGGAGGCAATGAAGGAAAGAAGGGAAGGAAGAAGGGAGGGAAAGAGGGAGGGAGGAAAGGAAGGAGGCGAGGTAAGAAGAAAGGAAGGAGGGAGGGAGGGAAGGAAGCAAGGAAAGAGGGAGTATATAGACACTACCACCTTTCACAGCACTGCTTGTTGAGTCAGGTCAGAGTACAGAATGAAAACAGACAAAAACAAGTGGCTTTGTGTTTTAAAGCTCCATATCATGTAAAGCAGGACTCCCTCTCCTCTGTGATGATAAAGGAGTTGGATGTGTATCTAAACATGGTGAAAGTATCAAAACTAAATCCACACAATCCATATTAGAAAAGCGAGCCTCTAAACGAGCCGTTTGGACTTCCGTAACTTTGTGGCGTCACAAAGGTTCGCTCATTATCATTTCTGTAAGAAATAATAGACTAACAAAGTGTTTTTTTCAAAGCGGTCGAGCGGTCGTCATCGTTTATTACCGGAGAGTTTTCCCTACCTGTAGCCGCCGGGCCGCGGCGTCTCACGTTTCGCTCTCGAAACGGTTAGCCAATCGGAACGGAGGGGTCGTTAATATTAATGAGCCTTAAAGACACGGCGACAGAAACAGCCTGTTCTTGGTAAGGCTCAGAGAGATGCTGGAAAATGGATTGAGAGTGTTTTTGGTTCATGACACCACACACACAGCTCTGAATGGAGCTCAGGACAGATTTGAACCAGCGGTCTTCTGCTTACAAGCCGCTTCTCAAACTTCCACACTTTCTTTCAAATGAAATGAAAAATGACTTTTTCACCTTGTTAGCTAATTTTCCATGTCATAATATATACATCTATTTAACAATGAATGCCATAAAAATACAAAATGTTTATTTTCCTGTATTTTTATATCAAAATCCCGCTCCAACACCCTGTTTCAACAGGAAATACATTAAGGAAGCAAGGTGCTCTCAAAATGACGTTTTATTGGGACTTTAAAGGATTCCCAGCTTGTTTCCCTGCTGGTTCCAGTTATCTGTCAGCTTCATATTCATATCTGCTTCATATTCATATCTGCTTCATATTCATATCAGCTTCATATTCATATCTGCTTCATATTCATATCTGCTTCATATTCACATCTGCTTCATATTCATATCTGCTTCATATTCATATCTGCTTCATATTCACATCTGCTTCATATTCATATCTGCTTCATATTCATATCTGCTTCATATTCATATCTGCTTCATATTCACATCTGCTTCATATTCATATCTGCTTCATATTCATATCTGCTTCATATTCACATCTGCTTCATATTCATATCTGCTTCATATTCATATCTGCTTCACTCTTATCTGCTTCATATTCATATCTGCTTCACTCTTATCTGCTGAACCTGAGAAAAACCTTCAGTTTATCTGCAGGTTGACTCACAGCCACATGAGCTGAACTCTGATATTTGACATTTTCAAATGATTGTCTTTGAAAGTATAGAAAAGAGGGAAAAAAACAAATGAGGAAAGTGTTTGTATTCATTTCAACCAATCACAATCCAGACACACACACACACACACACACACTGTACCTCCTGTCGGTCAGCCAGCCGAAGGTGATGTTTCCCACGATGTCGATGACTCCCAGGATGGACATGAGGAAGGCGGCGTGCTGGTGGCTGACGCCGGCGCTCAGCGCGTACGGCACCAGGTAGACGAAGGGCAGGCTGCAGCCGCCGGCCAGGAACAGGAAGGACGCCGCCAGGCCCAGGAAGTCCGGCAGCAGCAGGAAG
>NC_136016.1:24813499-24820999 GCF_048128805.1 Centroberyx gerrardi
TCTCTCTCTCTCTGTCTCTCTCTCTCTCTGTCTCTCTCTCTCTCTGTCTCTCTCTCTCTGTCCGTACTGAGATATTCTCTCTCTCTCTCTCTCTGTCTCTCTCTCTCTCAAATTCAAATTCAAATTCAAATTCAAATTTTGCTTTATTGGCATGAATGTCACAACAACAATATTGCCAAGCATCAAGAATCAATGAAACCAAAACAATATGAACACAAACATTAAGATTGATACATATTAATTATATATATACAGTATATCCTCTGCATGTGTGTGTGTGTGGAGTGCTGATGAGGGTTTATGTTTAGGGAAGGATGAAGGGGGACAGCAGCCATATTGAAATGAATCCCCCAGTTAACAGTAATGTTATGGATCTCCCACAATTACATGTCAACAGATCACCATCATACTGTGTGTGTGTGTGTGTGTGGTGTGTGTGTGTTGTGTGTGTGTGTCTAGGTCACTCACTGTCCCTCAGGTACTGTGGGCATGGTTGATACATATTGGGCAGCAAGATATGCCCTGTCTCCTTCTCCTAGGAGTATTTTTAATTTTGAGAGGTCATTAAGCTCTTTGAAATCTGAAATTACAGAGTTGAACTTGTTAAAGTAAACGTTCCTTATTTCATCGAATGTTTTACATTGTAGGAGGAAGTGCATCTCTGTCTCAGCCTCACCTGTCCAACAGTGACCACATATTCTGTTTTCTTTTGGTCGCCATGATTTTTTGTGTCGTCCTTTTTCGATCGCCAATTTGTGGCGATCTCTCTCTCTGTCTCTCTCTCTCTCTCTGTCTCTCTCTCTCTGTCTCTCTCTCTCTCTCTCTGTCTCTCTCTCTCTCTCTGTCTGAAAAATAGGAAAATTAGTAGCAGATTGTTACATTTTCTATTTTGAAATGAAATGAAATAGTTATTTTCTTCTTGTATTAGTTCAATAACTTCAGTAACACTTAATTTTACAGGTCCGGAAATTTCATGGTAAGTAGGTGATAATTAGCAAAAAAGGCAAGATTTTTTTGAAATTACCCCCAAATTACATCAACATTTACCTCAAAATGTATTGAAAATTAGCCCAACATTATTTAATAATTATATTCTGCTATTTCCCAATAAGCAGGTACTAGCTGAATGCTTGCAGCTTAACTTCTGCGGAGCATCCCACTGAACTGAAGAGAGTTGAACCTGACCGGCCCTCGTGGGCCACTTCCTCAGTAAAGTGAGGAGCTCGTTAGTTGCAGAAGGTGAACGTAGGGGAGGAGCCTACTCCTGCTCCGCTAGGTTTTGAGGTATTTTGGTGAAGTTCAGAGGGGAGTATGTAGCCGAGCCAAATTTTCTTATTTTCTTGTATTTCTTTATTTTCCCTGAAATCTCTATCTTTCATTGTTGTGAACTTCCCCAAAATAAGTTCCACCCCATTGGTTTTCTCTAGCATACCTTTTTGTTCCCCTGGGGAGTCATTTTGGTGTTACACCTCCGAGCCCAGCTTCAGTGAGCTCACATGCTCGGAGCCGGTGTGTCACTGTAATGTAATGTGCTAACGAACCTGTTGGTCTAGCCTCCATTGTATGAATGACTTACAATTTTGATTTTAAACCGAATTACTCACGTGTGGTTGGCTAATTTATTTAGCTTTGTGCTAGCTACGACGGGGCTTTATACACGCTAGTCTCGTGGGTTAATATTCAGTGTGCATTTGGTTGAATTTTAACGGTATCGCCTCGTAGGTAACGTGATGTTTTATAGAGTGTTTCATGTGAGTTTCGTGTCATTTTTTTGTAGTATGTTGGAGAGGTGCAGATGACTCGTGTGTGACGCCGGTGTTTTCTTTTTTCTTGTGAAGAATAAATCCCACGATCCTCAGCTCCGGTGAGTCTCAGTAGCTACACAACACAACGCAGAACAACGAGAGCAGAAACCCGTCTGCTACAGCTGGTGTCCACAAACCACGTGATGGAGTGGTTAGAGCGTTATTTAAGGTGTAAAAGTATTAACACAAATGCTGTGTTTTTATTTCTAAAACTTTGTAAGTTACGTTTTTCCTGTTTTTAATTTAATTGTTAATGTATTGTTGTTTGAAAATATAAAAAGTGATATTTAACTTGTTGAGTGGTGTGAAGACATTATTATCAGGCATAAGCAAGGAATGAGACTTTTAAAATGGGCAATTAGTAATTTGATTCTTGATTATGAAGTTGTATTTGTCGGTAATTAGCGATTTATGGTGGCTTACAATAAAAAAAATGGACATTTAGGAAATTTGTTACAAAGTTGGACTGATCTGCTGAAATTATACAGAAATTGGTGAGAATGTAAATGGTTAAAAAATGTACTTCAATTTACTAGTCTGCAGAAGTTAGGCAGGAAGTATTTGGAAGTTAAGCTGCAAGCATTCAGCTATTACCTGCTTATTGGGAAATAGCAGAATATAATATGTTTTGCACAGGCCCGAGCTCGGGCTGTAGGACATGTAATTATTGTTCATTACTCATTAAATAATGTTGGGCTAATTTTCAATACATTTTGAGGTAAATGTTGATGTAATTTGGGGGTAATTTAAAAAAAAATTCAAATACGTTACTTGCTAATTATCACCTACTTACCATGAAATTCAAGGTAAATGTTGGGGTAATTTGAGGGTAATTTGAAAGAAATTTCAAATAAGTTACTTGCTCATTATCACTTACATACCATGAAATTTCCGGACCTGTAAAATGAAGTGTTACCATAACTTCTTATTATGATATATATATAATATATTTTCATCTTTATTTATCTGTCAAGTTGTCAAATTACATCATCTCTGCTATATATGTAACATGCTATTAGCTATGTTTGCTAACGTTACTGTTTTCTATTAATGTGATGTTGACAAGACACTGCTGTCTTGCTGTGATTCCTACAGAAACTCTTTACATCAATAGAAGGCAGATAAAAAACAGATAAAAAGATACAATTTATATAAAAGAACAAGCAAAATGAATTGCATTAAAAGAATCAAATCAAGCTGAAGACTCATCTGTTCAGACGGGCCTCTTGTGTCTGTATTTCTGTGTTTTTATGTCCTTTGTTTTTATGTTTTATTGTTTCTATTTTCTATTCTTCTATTTCTATTTGATGGTCTTATTTTAACTATTTTACTCCTGTGAAGCACTTTGTGACTTTGCTCTGTGAAATGTGCTGTATAAATAAACTTTACTTACTAAGTAAAATAGAAAGACAAAAGAACACAATCAGTTTAAACAGTTAAAATGAAGGCTGATTAAAAGCTAAGCTGAAAAGAGAAGTTTGTAGCAGTCGCTTGACAGAGGCTGTCTGATACTCTGTGGGTCTGAGAGGTCTGGGAGAGTCTGGGAGAGTCTGGGAGGGTCTGGGAGGGTCTGGGAGGGTCTGGGAGAGTCTGGGAGGGTCTGGGAGAGTCTAGGAAGTCTGGGAGAGTCTGGGAGAGTCTGGGAGAGTCTGGGAGGTCTGAGAGAGTCTGAAGGCCCTGACACACCAAACCGACATCAAAGAACCAGCGGCGACGAAGGCCGACTGTTGCGTCGCCTGTGTCTGGTCCAAAAAGTTGCACTTCAACACACCGCAAAGACTACAGCCGACGGCCAACTAGCACGTACGTTCTGCGCCTGCGTGAGGGGAAATAACTCTCCGTACCAGCAGGTGGCGGTAGTCTGTATTCGTCATTCAAAAAGGGAAACCGGAAGACCTCGGACTGCGGATATACAAACCGTAAACAAAGCAGCGTTTGCTTACCATTTTCACACTGCTCTCGCTCATCACAGACGGTTTCGCTACTTCTAATCGAGAATATGTCTGATAAGAAGTTGCAAATGGCGCTGGCGTTGTCAGCCCGTCGTTTGCTTGCTTTCGTCACTTCCGTTTCTCTTCTCGTGCCAATCAGAGCGATCTCTCTCACCGACGGGCTCCGCCGCCGATTCGACACGCTCAATCGCCCGAAAAGCCGCCGACAGGGGTCCGACTAGTGCCGACGGTGCGGGACACACCGCAAAAACTAGGGACACAGACGCTTACCGACGGCCCGACATTGTCAGGCAGTGTGTCAGGCAGAGCATGGGAGCGGCTCCATACCGCTCCGCGCTCAACACGGATTTCAGCCCGCTCGGCTCCGATCGCTCACCGCTCCGCTCCAAAAAAGAAAAAAGCTGCGTTGTATGTACAGATGCATTTCAGGTCGGACTCGGGCGTGCTTCCACATGGAGTGAGCGGTACCGGACCGGGATGGAGCGGGATGGAGCGGGATGGAGCGGGATGGAGCGGGATGGAGCGGTACCGGAGCGGGATGGAGTGGGATGGAGCGGGATGGAGCGGGAGATAAGGCGCCGCTCCAGCTTTTTAAAAAATCCGCTCACCGCTCCACCCAAAATCCTCCCGCTCCGCTCCGCTCACATGCTCTGGTGTCAGGGCCTTGAGAGAGTCTGGGAGGTCTGGGAGGTCTGGGAGAGTCTGGGAGAGTCTGAGAAAGTCTGGAAGGTCTGGGAGATCTGGGAGAGTCTGAGAGAGTCTGGGAGAGTCTGGGAGTCTGGGAGAGTCTGGGAGAGTCTGGGAGTCTGGGAGGTCTGGGAGAGTCTGACAGAGTCTGGGAGTCTGGGAGGTCTGGGAGAGTCTGAGAGAGTCTGAGAGGTCTGGGAGAGTCTAGGAGAGTCTGACAGAGTCTGAGAGAGTCTGGGAGAGTCTAGGAGAGTCTGACAGAGTCTGAGAGAGTCTGGGAGAGTCTGATAGAGTCTGGGAGGGTCTGGGAGGTCTGGGAGAATCTGAGAGAGTCTGGGAGTCTGGGAGAGTCTGGGAGTCTGGAAGGTCTGGGAGAGTCTGGGAAAGTCTGAGAGAGTCTTGGAGAGTCTGGGAGAGTCTGACAGAGTCTGAGAGAGTCTGGGAGGGTCTGGGAGAGTCTGAGAGAGTCTGGGAGTCTGGGAGGTCTGGGAGAGTCTGAGAGAGTCTGGGAGTCTGGGAGGTCTGGGAGAGTCTGAGAGAGTCTGGGAGGTCTGGGAGAGTCTGGGAGAGTCTAGGAGAGTCTGGGAGAGTCTGGAAGGTCTGGGAGAGTCTGGGAGAGTCTGGGAGTCTGGGAGGTCTGGGAGAGTCTGAGAGAGTCTGGGAGAGTCTGGGAGTCTGGGAGGTCTGGGAGAGTCTGACAGAGTCTGAGAGAGTCTGGTAGGGTCTGGGAGGTCTGGGAGAGTCTGAGAGAGTCTGGGAGGTCTGGGAGAGTCTAGGAGAGTCTGGGAGTCTGGGAGAGTCTGAGAGAGTCTGGGAGGTCAGGGAGAGTCTGGGAGGTCTGGGAGAGTCTGGGAGAGTCTGGGAGGTCTGGGAGGGTCTGGGAGGTCTGGGAGAGTCTGGGTGAGTCTGGGAGAGTCTAGGAGAGTCTAGGAGAGTCTGAGAGTCTGAGAGAGTCTGGGAGGGTCTGAGAGAGTCTGGGAGTCTGAGAGAGTCTGGGAGTCTGGGAGGTCTGGGAGGGTATGGGAGAGTCTGGGAGAGTCTGGGAGAGTCTGGGAGGTCTGGGAGGGTCTGGGAGGTCTGGGAGGTCTGGGAGGGTCTGAGAGAGTCTGGGAGTCTGAGAGAGTCTGGGAGTCTGGGAGGTCTGGGAGAGTCTGGGATGTCTGGGAGGGTATGGGAGAGTCTGGGAGAGTCTGGGAGAGTCTGGGAGGTCTGGGAGGGTCTGGGAGAGTCTGGGAGGGTCTGGGAGAGTCTGGGAGGTCTGGGAGGGTCTGGGAGAGTCTGGGAGAGTCTGGGAGGTCTGGGAGGGTCTGGCAGGATCTAGGAGAGTCTGACAGAGTCTGGGAGGTCTGGGAGGGTCTGGGAGAGTCTGGGAGAGTCTGGGAGGTCTGGAAGGGTCTGGCAGGATCTGGGAGAGTCTGACAGAGTCTGAGAGTCTGTGTTCTGCTGCTGAGTTTGGAGGCTTGTGGTGCGTTCAGGTGCCTTTGGGCTGCAAATAAGAAGCAGAATGAAGAGAAGAAAATATGCATCATGTAACTTTTTATTGTGCATTAAAATAGTCACAAGTAACAAGAAAGATAAATCAACTAAATAATTAAACAAAAAGACAATTAAAAAAATACATACATACATACATACAGCGAAAACATGCATAAAAACAGCATATTGTGAAATGTATGAACACACAAAGACACAAACTGCACAAAAAGTAACAAACATTTTAACATCTTGTTTGATGTTATGATTGTTTTGTTTCTTTTCTATTCAAATTATGGGTTAGGGTTAGTCACGTCATTTGCATCTTGTAACTTTCCCTCTCTGTGTCTCATATGTGTTTGTGGGTTTTTTTATTCTTTTAATTGTGAAGCACTTTTACTTTGTGTAAAAGTACAAGGTGTTTTGTATTTGAGAGGTTCTCTGAAGTTTCTTGAGGAACTTCTGGTGAACCCCAAACTTTTACAGTGTAATTGCAACATATTTTTTAGGAGTAACCTGCTCAGACCTGTGGACTCCTCCCCCAGTCTGGACCATAAAAGGCGGGGCATGTGAGCTGAGCAAGGGAGCTTTTCAAAATGGCTGCCATGGTGGAGTGAAGCATGGTGGAGAAGTTTGTCTGCTTACTAATCTGACTCCCAACCTCTGAGTCTAAACCTCTGAGTCCAAACCTCTGAGTCTAAACCTCTGAGTCCAAACCTTTGAGTCTAAACCTCTGAGTCTAAACCTCTGAGTCTAAACCTCTGAGTCTAAACCTCTGAGTCCAAACCTTTGAGTCTAAACCTCTGAGTCTAAACCTCTGAGTCTAAACCTCTGAGTCCAAACCTTTGAGTCTAAACCTCTGAGTCTAAACCTCTGAGTCCAAACCTCTGAGTCTAAACCTCGACACTGAGCCGGCAGACTTTAGCTTCCTTTCAACATATCTTTCAGGCAACTTTCAGGCACTGTGAAGAAGTTTGTTTGTTTGTTTGTTTGTTTGTGTGGTAATGAAAGGGCCCCCAAATCTCAAGACACAATATTTTCACTGCTGTGTCTTGGCCCTTTGCTCAGTCTCACATCACCTTACGTCTGTTATTGGGAGTTTGGATCATTAGACTGACAGACTTCAGCCTGCTGTGGAGAGGAGACAGGTGAGGAGTCGGGTCAATAAAAACCACCACACCAGGTTAGAACTGAATTCAGTTTATCAAGAAGTTAGTTATTAGTAAGTTCACACAGCACATATATGTATTTGTAAAAGTAAACATGTTGTTTGAGAATGCACTCTTGTAAGTTGTGATTGTTGGAGTGAGTTTGTTGTGAGGAAAGCTGAAGGCTGGTGTTGAGCTTGGGACAGACTCTGTGAAGCAGATTCTCATCAGATTTGTGGAGACACTGGCACAGGAGCCTTTACGTAAACTTTTTAAATGACAAAGATGGACCCTTTGCATTTTATTGTAACTAAGTCACCCTTTCTATTCTATATGTGCATCTTTTTCTTCTACTTATACATAATTGTCTTTTATTGTTTTTATATCCTATGGACCCCTTTTTTAAGATGAGTCTTGAATACAATTGGAATTGAA